>NC_071089.1:45903654-46191154 GCF_027358695.1 Spea bombifrons | reverse complement strand
ATTCTTAGAGGAGCTACTGAATGGTGGCTTTTTCATCATTGATGATGCATCTTGTAGGGCAACCGTGGTTGTAATGCTGCAATGTGTCCCTTGAAGAAGAGGTCACTGTAGGCACGCACTACCTTTATCCACAATCCGTGACATAGCCTGGTTTTAGAAACAAGGATCAGGTTGTGTGTTGAGTGTCTCTGGATTAACCCTTGGCATATCACTCACATTCTAATTCCACATCTCTAGTATTGTCAGTGTGTCGCCTGTTGCTTCTTATCACCCTGAAGCATCTCACTGGTTGTCATGACAACAGCTGGCTGTAAGTTTCATTCTAAAAAAAAAATCCGTAAATGGTCATTTGACGTTAAGCCAACCTGTACAGTGCTTGTTTCTTAAGTCACATGGCATTTTTGGAGGCAGTATATGTTTTATGTATGTCCTGTTTATAGGCTCATGCATGTTATTGTGAATTCCCCTTAATGCTAATTAGGTTAAAGCAAATAAAATAACACGTTTTAGTATATTGGCACATAGAGGAAGTGTTTTGGATTGTAATGCTCAAAAATGTCATTTTTGGATAGAAAACAAATATGTCGTGAGTTGTGAAAATAAAAGAACTGTTAGCCAAGTCTGAAAGTATTGTGAGATAGTCACTTCATGGCTGGACACATTTCTGTAGAAGTTAGGAGCCGTAGGGACAAATCAGGGAGCCAGATGGACAACAACGTTAGGAATCTAAAAATCTAGGAGCGACGACTACCTTGGTCCTGGGATTTGTCCTGATCTGCATGTGGTTGGTAAATGCTTATCTCCTAATACTGTCGTAGCTGCTCTTTTTGTGTCTCGAGGATTTTTGTGCCGAAAATGGAAGGCCCTCACCTTCTGTCTCATTACCCCTCAACCTTCCAATAGATCATAATCTTGAGAAAGCAGGGCCCTCTTAATGTGTGTAAATGTTGTTGTCGTATGTAATGTATCATTGATTCAAATCATGGCCAGTGTGTGAGGTCCCTTTTTTTTTTTTTTTTTTTGTGTCAAGCCTATTTTGACATTACATTTCCTGGTTAAGCAGGTGGATGTCTTGTAAAACATTTTACTGTCGGTATCTTATTGTCTTGTTCATGTACATATAAACGTTCCATGCTGCAGATTCTTGTAAACAGTGACTCAAACCACACATCTTGAGGTGCTTGGTTTTGCATCTGTTCTTTCATTTATTAAAGAGGAACTCACTTTTTTTTCTTCTTCTGCATGTGGTATATTTGTATTGTCGGAAGGGTATCTAGTAACGTGTTCTAACCGGAACTGTATAAATTTTTTGCATAGGGTGTCCCTTCATTCTTGTTTTTCCCCAATATTTACAGGCAGAACATCCATTGTTTTCTACAGTGCTACCGTTCCTAGCTGGACATCAAACATTTGGGTGCAGTAGTAGCCTGAACCTGATGTCATAAGCACTGCTTGTGATGCCACAAATACAGAGCCATTTTGCTGTTTTTGCAACCATACCTGGCTGTGTTCTGCTCACCAAGACGCCTCCAGGTGTCGAGAGCTAGCTTCTCGAATAGAGGATTGTGGGTAGATAAATACTGTCATGAAACGGAAAAAAAATAGTAAATGTACAGCCATAGGACAGTAAGAAAATTGGGAAAAAAAGCATCTCCGAAATCTTTGATTAATTTCAGTCATCAAAGTACAGCAGCTAAAGTATGGAACACACATCTCTGTGATGTCCCTATTGTAACGTAATAAAGCCAAAATGTTTTCAATGTAACTTGCCCCTAATTTCTCTATTTGATTTCCATTTATTGTCTGTTTTCTCACACACCCATTTATTGTAGTATCTAGACAAGCTCTAGACATACAGGGGGAAAATTCCCACCAGGTTCTACTGCTAAGAACCCTTACCTAGCACTAGCTGGCATGGTAACGTTCTGTTGTTAGGTAAAGCTTACTAATATCTGGGTTGTATGAATGATGCTCTACCAGGAAGGACCATGGTTTGCCATTTAGCTTACTGAGCAGTGCATGTAGGCTCTGATGTGCTGTTGCACAGAGTGAGATTAACTGGTTTGTGTGCATGTGTCTGAGTAGGTTTATTGGCATTTAGCCTGACCGCTTTATAGTGCAGCCAGCTGTGGGAGAATTGTCACTTCCCTTCCCCTCCCCCTCATCTTCTCTTCTTTAGGTCCCTCATCCATCATCATCATCCTAACTGCTGCTCCCCAGAGCTTTGGCTGCATCCGGACTGTAAACATCAGCCAGCTTGAGCTTTTGAGAATGGGAGTATGGAGATGTCCTGTTATCTGTGTGAATACAGATCCTGTATCATTAGCATCCTCCAGTTGTGCGGTCTTCCCTTTCTACTTATGGGACAGGAAGAACATTCCGCATATGTGGCAGTCCCAGAGTCTCCGTCATAGAAAATGTATACATACAGAAGAGATTTGTTTACATATTGAAGTACGGGCAAATAACCGGATGCCGTTTAGTGTTCGGTTGAGTTACACGCTTTTAGGGTGAACAATACAATTTAATACCTTTAGTACCAACGGATTGCCTGCCCTTCTGGCCCCTTAGCGATCCTAGTGAATTACATAATTTAAAGTGACAGTCTAATGATCCACAAATCCCCACCAACAAAGAATATGTATTAAAGTACCGTATTTGCTCGATTATAAGACGACCCCACAAAATCTGAATATTAATTTAGGAATAAAAGAAAAAGCTTGAATATAAGACTACCCTATAGGAAAAAAAGTTTTACTAGTGAATATTAATTAATGTAAACTATTTTTCAGATTTAATAAAAGCTATGATTGAGAAACATTTTTTTTTTTATTTCCTTTTATTGGCCAATCTGCCCCCAGGCTTGCCACTCTGCCCCCAGAAATGCCTTATACCCCCTATATGCCACTCTGCCCCCAAAAATGCCTTATACCCCCTATATGCCACTCTGCCCCCAGAAATGCCTTATACCCCCTATATGCCACTCTGCCTCCAGAAATGACTTTTAACCCCCTATATGCCACTCTGCCTCCAGAAATGCCTTTTAACCCCCTATATGCCACTCTGGCTCCTGAAATGCCTTATACCCCCCTATATGCCACTCTACCCCATGATATCCCTTTTAACCCCCTATATGCCCCCCCCCCAACTTACCAGTGCTTCTGACTCCCTGGTATCTAGTGGGGCAGCGGTTGGAGGCCGGCGTTAGTTCTGGTGGGGCTTCTATGACTGAAAACCGGAAGGTCATGTGGCGCCGGTGCTCCATCATAGAAGCCCTGGCGGAAGTACCAGCAGCAGCGGGGGTTGTCTGCGTCCATCGATCTGGAAAAAAAAAACCTTGTCTTATAATCCAGCAAATATGATATGTGTAAGTGCTTTAATTTGATTTTCGTTTTGAGGGGGTTGGTTAAATAAACTATAAAGGAAAAAGCACTTTGCTGATTAAAAAAACAGTATATTTGGTTCTGCTGCCTAGAACCCGCTTTACTACCCGAGTTTCATATCAGCATTGGCTGTTTTAGACTGCCTAGAACACCTTTGGGAGCCAGTGCCAGAGCGAATGTAAAGTTATCCCGAAGAATTAGTGTTAAATTAGATGTAAAGAGAAAAAGTTATAATTACTGAGAAGGTAGTAGATAAGTGTAAAAGCCTTCCAGTGGCACTGGTGGAGGTTGCTACCATGGTAGAGTTTATCGGACCTTAGAACCCCCACACACAGTTTGATTTATGTTTTCTGTGAAAGGGACTCTCCTTGCCCATCTCTTGCTATTGTTATGTCAAAATATCTGGGGGAGTCAGCACATCCTTCCTTTGCCACACTTTCCTAGTATGTTTAAGTTTTCTGTTCTTTGTAGGAAAGAGCGTGGCTTTCTGTGTTTACATACTGTGCTGTGAATGGAAAATCACAGGGCTTATCAATGCCCTAAAGCAAGCCGCACAATCGCTCGGCTTCCTACGAAGTCTCCACACTTTTTTAAAACAATTTTTTGTTTGTAAACCGTTTACACATTCTATACTTTCAATGTAAGTCTAGGTAGGGAGTTAACTTCCCACCTTCTGAAGTCCCTCCCAAAGCTAACATTAGTACTTGTACGTAGTGTTTGTTAGAATGTGTTCTTTTTGTGTAAAGTACAAATGTTTGAACAGTGGGCAGCTAAGTTAAACAATGATTGATTACATATGAGCTCAGATATGAACATGTGAACCTTCCTTTAAAACTATTCTTTTATATGCTGAGTGAAAATGTGAACTTTATATTGTTTAGATTCATGTCTACCCTTAATGAGCTATGACAGGTTTAAGAAAATGGTAATGGTATGGGGGCATTGACCATTAAACATTTGCTTATATGAAGTGTGTATTTCATGTTCCTTTTTTTAAAAAAAACAAAAAACTATTATACCGCTTTTCAGCATTGTTGTCTCTTTGACGTCCGTGCTGTTTATTCTTTGGGATGCTGTTTACAAAAATAATTTGCAAGAGATGGGAATATTTGTAATCCATGCCTTTGCTCTATATTATTAAAGTCCAGCCCAATAAGAAAAATTGTGCTGTCCCAGTGTGTATGATTTGGTATATCCACTCATTTATTTATCTACACATTACACAGGGCAGGCTCAGTCATTCTTAAGGGCAGATGCTTACAAGTATAGCCCTTCTTAAAGCATATCAGGAAACTCTTGAATGTCACCTTGCAGGTTTTAATGGGATGCTGCATGGGGGGAAAAAAAATATTTCTCTCCTTGATCATAAAATACAGTGCTGTATATAGTAAAATAAGTTAGCATTGACAACCTGGATTATTTCTTTTTGTGCCAATAAACTGGAGACCTGGAGGTTGTCATTCATGTCAGTTATATGGTATTTTGGATGACTTTCACTGCTCAAACACCACACTGAGCTAAATCCTTCTGACAGTGCTAATGAAGTCTGTTCCCCCATAGACTTTCATTAGTCAGTGTGTCTGGCTGGGTGGTTAAGACTGAGCCATTGTATTATTTAGCACAGGCAGTATAAGTGGTCAGGGTGTTTGTCTAGTAGGTTAGGGATAAGATAACGGATTTGAACACATACATATGGTTAATCTTATTCAAAAACTGTTTTTTAAAAAATAAAAATTACGTAAGGCAACATGACTTTATACAGAAAGACACGTATGTCGTGTTTGTCAGGCAAGTGTCCCCAGGGCACATGGATGCGAGACAGGAGTCTGACCCAGTTACATCAGCAGAGGGTGGAATGTAGCAGCATATACACACGCTGACTCTGAAACTGCTTTCTGCTTGTCCATACCTTTTCAAGCTTTCAAAAAGCAAACCGAACACAGTTTATGCATGATATAGATATATATTTGCTATATTTGTAGCATCCCTACATTGTTTTTATTTTTTTTAAAACAACAATAAAAACACTTGTTCTTTCTCCTGATTGGCTGAGTGACCATACAACATGTAAAATGAATCAAGGTATCATCACGGTTCACTTTTCATAAACATTAAAATGTCTCTTCTTTTAAAAGGGAAATTACACCCATGAATAAACTGCTTTTGGTACAATGTCTGCAGACAGTATACTGACAATTCTGTAACTCCTTTACAGTTAGAGGAGGCCATAATACTTACAAGGTTACAGATGAATATTATAAGAGTATTGTGTGATAAGCTGGTTAGTATGCAGGGGTTGAGTACATTTTCTGCCTATTAAGAATATTATATCTATAGCCTGATAGCTCCCAATGCTTGGTGTGTTTGTAAGTGTATGGAGGTGTTCCTCAGCCTTAAAGTTTACAATAATATGTATAGAACTATGCTAAATTAATGAGTCCTTCTTTATGCACCCATTGTCGATGAAACCCTACAAGGTAACCCATAGAGGACTTAGAGTTCAATATATCGTATCTCATTGTACTCCATAGATAAAGAGCAAGTATATGTCCACTAAGGTTTCAGCCTAGTACATCTGAGATTTGTCATTAAACTGCTATGTTTTGAGGTTTTACTTTTTTCCTAGTTCTTAAATCCAGTCCGATCATCTTTCACCCTGGAGCATTACCCGATCCATTACAAAGGTTTTAAATTATGTAGTTAAAGTGGACCTGTCATTATCCCAGTGGAATCATTAACACATGTTTCTATATAAACAGTTATGTATACCTGAACATTGCTGGCACCTGTTCTGGGTCCTGTCTGGCTCTGCATGCGCAAGTACCCTAATCCAGACTGCCTTCTATTCTATTTCAGTATTCTGTGATTCTGTGACAAACTGCAGATGATTGTGGGCAGCCCACTTAGTGGCCATGTTTGTAGTTCACGTGCTTTCATATCAGATAATAGTGGAAAATGTCATCTTTTGAAATTAACTTTTCACCTATACATTTGCTAGCACAATGTGTAGGTAAAAAGTTACCCTCTACAAAGTTACACGTAACTGACAGGTGCATGTAAACAAATGAAAAAACTGGATTTAGATGAATTTGCTGAAACCTTTTTCTTTAGGAAACGCTTAGACATTGTCTGATGATTATTATGCATACATTTTACTGTGGTCAAACAATTGGAATTTGATGCTAAATTATACTATTGACTGGATTAGGAAACTTCCTAATGATTCTGACATTATAAGTGCATATAACGTATTGGATTAATATCAATTATCCATTGGAGCTGCTGTAAAACGAGGATGTTCATGTGCTGTGTGACCTTTCCATGTGTTCAGAAAGAGCGAAAACATAACAGGAAGACTAAATGATATCACGCAGAAAGATTTCAAGTTGGTTCCCAGATATTTTGTAAGACACATAAACAGTAATTATTGGTTTGAGCGTTCTCTCCAGTGGACTGTTGCCTGCAAGCAAAGCTGGACAAACCCAGTGGCTCTTGAATTTATTATTACTGATGTCTAACTTGTTTGAGTCATTATATTGACCCCTACGGGTTGTCTCCTTATGATATTTGCCTAACATTTAAGGTCTACGCCTGATCTGATCAAGGGGAATGACACGACTAGAATTGACAGACTAAGACAAACCGATACATTGGGTGGAGAGAGCCCTGCTCGCAAGCTTACAATCTTGAGAATACATTAGTAATTAAGTATTTGTATTTGGTTTTTAGGATGAGCTTCTGAGACAACCAACTTCCCTTTTTTTTCTCCCCAAGAATGAAGCAACAATATAACCATTGATCTGCAAAACAAATTTCTGTTGGAGGTCACAATGGATGAAAAAAATGAGAAGTGTAAATTATCTTTTAAATAGAGCCTTATATTGCCCATCCTTGATATTTGGTCAGTTGGAATACTGACCGAAACAATTACAAATGTGCACATTTTCTTTATTAGGTCTTGATATCAACATTGTTTTCTAGTATTGCATATGGAAGGATGTTTTTAACACATAATGTTTAATGTTTTGTCTATGCAGTAGCTGATGCTGAACAAATGAATAGAATATTTTGCTTGGGGCAATATGGTTGGCATCACAGGCAGCTAACATGATTTAAAAAAAAAAATAGGACAAAAGGTATTCATAATGCATAAATGAAGTTGATTGTCTACTTCTACTTGTGCAGAAGTTGCAATAGAACATTCTGGGTAGTACAGTTTTCTTTCTCTGATTGTGTCTTCACAGCCTATACAGACCAATCTGTCTCTTGGGCCAAAAGGAAAACCAGTATGTTTGTTCTATTTTGATAATGGGAAAATATAGAAACATATAGTGGCAAAGCCTTCAGACGATAATGTAGAAAGATTAGACATATCCGAAATACATGCAGCTGTTTACAAATTTTTTGTGCTTCTAAATATTTAGGCCTTATGACTTGACCATCTGAAAGTGTTCAAGATGTTCTGGCTTTGGTGTTGTAGTGTTTTTACAGCAGAATTCGGATTCTGGACAATCTCTGTGAACCCCATGGGAGTGATCATCACATTAAGTTCTCTGGTTTCTGCAGTGATGTTTTACTTAACATCTTGGCTGTGGTTTTCTCTTTTGTGAACTTAGCTCTTTACTTTATTATTTTTTCAGACTTTTTATGAATCTCAACAGGGTATTTCTCCTTTCTGGTAGTTGCTTCTGTTAGTATTGCTATCACAGAAATGTTTGTGTATCTCTATAGTTTAATTATGCAAATTTCCATCAGTCTTTACTCTCCCCCCTTACCTACTTACTACCATTACGTGCATCGCCATTGCACTTGGGTGTTCACATTCAATGTATAAAAGTCAATCAAATCTAATGCTGGAAATAATTTATTCTATTTAGGGTTGAAAAATATCAGGATTGTCACATTGATGGTCTGCGGTCAGTGTAGCTGTATATACTGGTTGTGTGAATGTATGTGTGCTTACTAGGGCTGCAACTAACGATTATTTTCATAATCGATTAGTTGGCCGATTATTTTTTCGATTAATCGGATAAAAAAAAATGAATGTACATTTTTCATTTATTTAAAATAATTTAATAAACGATGTTAAATACAAACAGCAGAATAAAAAAAACTTTGATAAAATGCATTTCTTGTCTTTATTTCCCAACCAGCCCCCCCAATTTATGCACATTTGAGCCCAGGCTTGCCACGCTGCCTCCCACATATGTCACTCCACTCTACCCCCACATATGCCACTGTGCCTGATACACCTTATACCCCCTGATACACCACTCCATCCTCCCCAGACATGCCTCGCTGCCCTCCCCACATATGCCTTATATACCGTATATGCCTTATACCCCCAGATATGTCACTCCATCCTCCCCAGATATGCATTATACCCCCCAGATATCGCATAGTCCCCTCATAGTCACAGACCTGTTCACAGCACACTGACACCATACTTTTATAAATAAGTACTGGGTTAATCTTCACTGCCCCCAGGATTTAGATTCCCCTTAGTCTGCCCCCCCCCTTTACCTTTAACTGCACCTTAAGTTAACTTTATTAAATTAATTAAATTAACCCTCAGTCCTCATCATTAAATTAACCCTAAACACCCCATTAACCACAACTGCCTCAAATTAACCCCAAACGCCCAATTAACAACAGCTGCTCCTATATTAACCCCCACCTCCCCTAACTTTCAGCAGCCCAAATATTAATTTTATACTTACAGTTAGATGAATGTCACAGCCATGTGATTCTGGGAGAAGGAAGGGGGCGGGGCCAGTTGTCACAGTGATTACAGGGAGGGGGAGTAAGTAGGAGCTGCTGCTGTGAGTCAGACTAAACGGATTATATAATGAGGGGTATTTTTCAGAGCGTTTGCTCTGAAACAACCCTCATTTTATAATCAATAAAAATCGATTCAACTAATCGATAATGAAATTCATTGGCAACGATTTTCATTATCAATTTTATCGATTAGTTGTTGCAGCCCTAGTGCTTACCACTACATGTGATATGAATAACATGCAAATATAGAAGGTGAATGATATCAGTGTTATTTGTGCATACTAAAAATAGAATCAAATATGAGTATCACCGTATTTGCTCGATTATAAGACTACCCTGATTATAAGACGACCCCCCAAATCTGAATATTAATTTAGGAAAAAAAGAAAAAGCCTTAATATAAGACAACCCTATAGGAAAAAAGTTTTACCAGTAAATGTTAATTAATGTAAACTATTTTTTTTTTAATAAAAGCTATGATTGAGAAAAATATTTTGGTTTTATTTCCTTCTATTTTCCAACCAGCCCCCCCTGTTATGCACATCTGCCCCAGAAATGCCTTGTACCCCCTATATGCCACTGTGCCCCATGATATGCCTTTTAACCCTATATGCCACTGTGCCCCATGATATGCCTTTTAACCCTATAAGCCACTGTGCCCCATGATATGCCTTTTGACCCCCTATGTGCCACTTTGCCTCCAGAAATGCCTTATACCCCTATATGCCACTCTGGCATTAAGGGGGTTAAAAGGCATATTATGGGGCAGAGTAGCATATAGGGAGGTTTAAGGCATTTCAGGAGGCAGAGTGGCGTATAGAGGGTTAAAAAGGCATTTCTGGAGGCAGAGTGGCATTAAGAGGGATAAAAGGCATTTCATAGAGCACTCTGCCTCCAGAAATGCCTTATGCTCCCCATTTAACACTCCCCTGCCCCCCCCAAACTTACTGGTGCTTCTGACTCCCCTGTCATGCAGCCGGGGCAGCGTGTAGATGTCTACGGGATTCGCGTAAACAACTTACGCTGCAGCCGGAAGGAGGTGCGGTTAGCAGCGGGGGTTGTCTGCGTCCATCGCGCAGACCTTCCCCCACTGTCAGAGAGAATTCCCCGCACCGGTGCCAGTGCCGCACCGGTGCGGGGCTGATTGGATTTTAGCTGGGCTGATTGGATTGTTTCAGTGGAAGGTACCCAGATGTGTCAAATTCGAGGCCTTGAAAGCACCAACAATGCCTGATTTCCCTTTAATGCATATGCTAGCTGGAAGGTCCCTTTAGATTATTGTGGTGCCCCCTTTGAAATTCAAGGGATGATTCTGCAGAATCCCCATACACAAATAGACATCTTCGCACATGCTTTGCTTACCACAAGTCAGCTTCAGGGCTGGTTCGATGAATGCTAACAAGACCCTTGCGCTCATGTGCAGAAGGCTCTTGTATTGACGTCGGTGAAAACCTCAAGCCGTGCGGGGGATTGCAGCTCCTCCCTTAGGTAAGGTAGGCTGTTATGTTCTGTTAAATAAGTGCATCACTCACACTAACAGTAATCACACTCCTATCGTGCCCAGGCAACCAGTACATGCTGAAACCTGGCTTGCTGCCCCCTTGCTTTCTGTAGCCAGTACAAGAGACGCTGCTCGCACAGTAAGAGCAACACACAGTTAAGCAGTCCGGCCCTGCTGGGATTATTTTCTGCCTTTTTTTTTGGCCGATATGTTTCGCTCACCGATATCAGTGCATCCCTGGATGCAGCGCTCGTTGTTGCACCACGGTGAAAACTTTGACCGGCTGACAAACACCTAGGATTTGTCGAGCCCTGAAAGTACCTTCATATGTGTTCTTCAGGGGATGTGCGCCTTTATTAGACTAGTACATACTGAAGTTGCCAAGTTCAAATGTTTAATTTTTTACATACAAAAATTCTGTTTCATTAGCAGTACAGCAAATCTAAAAATATGCCTTTGATCTGTTTAGGTGAAAACCTCAGTTCTGCTGTCTACCATTTTCAGTTAGTGCTTCTTTTTGCGAGCAGAAATCCCACATTTATATTGTATGCTTCTATTCAGCTGCAGACAGCGTTGCAGTATGTTGGTGGTTTGGTTCTCCAGTGTGCTTCTGTCCTTAAATGCCACTAACAGGCCAGGTTTTAGGATATCCTCGTCCGTACACAAATTGGATAATCACCAGCTTAATCAATTAGACTAATTCACCTGTGCACAGACTAGGATTATCCTTACTGCCAGGCCTGTTATAGGGGTACTTGAGGAGAAGGTTGGCTAATAGTGTCCTAAACTAAGAACTTCACTGGCCAACGCTGTATGCAAAACTGTACAGATGCAGTTTATAAACAAAAAGTGTAAAACTAATTACTAGTATGGCAGTTTTATTGTAAGAACATTGATATTTAAAAGGGAAATGTCACTGTACAGCTTTTAGCATAACTAAATTCATGAATTAGCTTTAGTTTTGTTTTTGAAGATACTTAGTTTAAAGGGGATCTATCTGGATAGGTATAGTCGTGGGGCAAAAAAAAGTACACCCTCTTTGAATTCTATGGTTTTACATATCAGGACATGGTAACAATCATCTGCCTTAGCAGGTCTAAAATTGAGTAAATACAACCTCAGATTAGTTCTCTCCAAATGTGGCGCTGTCCATTATGCCCAAACATCTCCACTTGGTCTTGTCTGTCCAAAGGACATTGTTCCAGAAGTCTTGTGGTTTGTTCAGATGCAATTTGGGAAACCTAAGATGTACTGCCATGTTCTTTTTAGAGAACCGAGGCTTTCTCCTGGCAACCCTTCCCAAGAAACCATACTTGTTCAGTCTTTTTCTGATTGTACTAACTGAGGCCTGTAGAGTCTGAGATGTAGAATTTTTTTTTTGTGTTTTTTTTTTTTTTTTTTTTTTTGCAATTTCTCAGATTGCATGATCTGACTTTGGGGTGAATTTGCTGGAATGTCCACTTCTGAGAACCTGTGGAATGATGGTGTTTATATAGAGGTGGACTTTGCGGATAATCAATTAATCAAGGTCATTTGATTTGCACCACCTGTATGTTACTTAGCATCTTAATTCCTATTGAAACGTTAAGGATCTAGTTAGTTTTTTACACATCTCCATTTTGTGTGTGTTTTTTTTTTTTTTTTTTTTTTTATGAAGCATGACTTGGTGTAATATGTCATGTGGTGGTGGTGTTCACTTGAGTTTGTATTTATAGATTGTCTTTATACCTGCTAAGGAACAGATGATTGTTATGGCCTGATATGTAAAGCCAGAATTCAAACAGGGTGTACTTTCTTTTTCACGCAAATGATGTATATAATATATATGTACAGTCCATATTTGTTTGGTCAGTAATGCATCTACAAATAAACCCAAGGGGACGATGACTAAGGATACATTGACAGATAAAAATAAATGGAAGTCTTTGTTATAATTTAACAAAAAAATGGGGGGGGGGGGGTTAATCCATTGCAATGTAAAAGAGGAAATGGAGCATTCCCCTGAATAATGCAGCAAATTTCACGTGGCATTTCTGTGCTGACTTGGAGGTTTTCACAAAGTACACAGTCAGCACACGCACACCCAGTCAGCTGAATGTGGTCGGGAAAATCAGCATTGCATAAAGTTTTTAAATATATCAGCTACCATTAAATCAAAGGATTTTATCATATACAGCATAAATGTAACAAAACCCAACAGCAAGTAATAGTAACGGCAGAGGTTATAATCTAAGTTAGCAAAATACCACTAACCAGAGTCATGTGCCATTTACCAAACGTTAGCATTTCAGGGTATAATCAATCGTGCAGTAAACACGTTTATACTAGTGTCCCATCAATCAAGCAAATAACCACCGTTTCTATAGTTAGAACAAGAAAAAGAAATCAGTAGATTTGCGGCTTTGTGAGCAGCCGGAGAGAAAGCTGCTGGAGCGAAGGTAAGGGCAGGTGGGGCTATGTATGTATGTATGTATGTTTGTGTGTGTATGTGAGCTTGGATGTGTAAGTGGTGTGAAAGGAAATGCATGTGTTAGCATAAGTGGTGTGAGAGGGAATGTGTGTGTTAGAATGAATGGGTAAGTGTATGTTGGAAGGGGGCAAGGGGCAAAGAAGCCACAGACAAGTTTTTGGGGGCAATGGTGGCACAGACAAGCTGTTTGGGGCCAAGATGGCAGAGATAAGCTCTTTGGGGCACTAACAAGCTAGGTGCATAGACCGGGCCGGCAATGGAGCCGAGTGGGGCAACCGCTCCAGGCGGCACTTTTGAAGGGGCGGCACTTTGCGCCAAGCCCTTTTTTTTTTAAAGTGAAAGAGAGAGAAAGGGGCGCCAAGCTGTCAGTACCCGCTCGGCGACCCTCTCTCCCCTGCGGCAAGTCTCCCTGTTCGGTCTCGGTGCCGGCTTGTAATGCTGAGTGCCGGAAGATAAGCTCATTTCCGGCGCTCGGCACCGAGACCGAACAGGGAGACTCGCCGCAGGACTGCTGAAAGGTAAGTACGGGGGGGGGGTAAGGGTAGATAATAGGGAGGGAGAGGAAGGGTAGATAATGGGGGGGGGGTGGCAGGGAGGGAGAGGAAGGGTAGATAATGGGGGGGCGGCAGGGACGGAGGGAGAGGAAGGGTAGATAATGGGGGGGGCGGCAGGGACGGAGGGAGAGGAAGGGTAGATAAGGGGGGGGGGCATTTTAAAACTTGCCCCAGGCGGCATTTTGTCTTGGGCCGGCCCTGTGCATAGATGGCACAGACAGGGTGTTTTGAAGGTTAGGATGGCACTGATAAGCTGCTAGGGGACAGAGGCACTCAAGCTGTTTGAGGCAAAGGTGGCACTGTGGGACATGTTGCTTAGTGTCACAATTTGCAGCAGTAATGTTTACATTACTTCATTACATGCAGTATTGTGTGTGGCATAATTGAAGCTGTATTCTGATCGCAGAGAGGTTTCCAGATAGTGAGAACTAGCTTCTAAAATAGCAGAGGATCATATACTCCTGACAAACAGGAATACATTAAAATGTTACTATTTTTGAGACTTTACCAATATTACAACCAGGGGTATAGCTAGAGTTTTTGGCAACCGGGGCAGATCCTGTGTGTGGCACCCCCCAAAAACAAATTTTTGGCAAGAATATTTATTTCACACACTTCGTAAACTATATGTCAACTGGGAAAAAAAACTTAGAAATCTGAAAAAAATATTAAATTGAGTTAAATAAAATATTTAAATTAAAAATGTAAAAATAGATATGGTAGAGCATAACTCCTATCATTATATACTGTCCCAGACATTGATATACACTTAGCCAAACATTGACAGTAGTGCAGCATAACCCCTATCACTATAGCCTTAGCCAGCCTCTGCCCCTGAAGCTGCCTACCTGTGCCACCTCTGCCCCCCCAATCAGCCTGCCTCTCCCATTTCTGCGCCTAAACACTCACTCACCCTTTTACTCTGCTGCACCCTTTTATCTCTCTTGTAGATTTCACTGGTCCAGGGGCCAGCCAAACATCACTGGGGCCCTAGAGACATTTGTGTGGCCTGATGGCCACCCAACATAAGCCCGCAGCTTACTGCTGTGGCGCCCACGTACTGTGTGAGGAAGCTCTTTTTTTCCTCGCACAGTGTGTGAACTCCACAGCAGTAAGCTGTGGGCCCGTGTTAGGTGGCCACCAGGCACACCCCTGATTGGCACCCAGGGAGGACCGCCCAATTTAAGTATGCTACTGATGAGATGTTTTACCCAACTATATAATATAGTTATTACAGAACCACCATGAATACATTGGCATATTGTAGTGCCATCCTGGTTTCCGTTGCAGTTCCCATTATTTGTAGATATTTATCACTGTTTTTCTGTGTTTCTGATTGTGGGTATGTGATGAAAGGAACAGAGAACAGGCATGAATTCCATTTTTGTGTGGGATGTTCATTTTTCAACTTTTAAAATGTTAATACTTTTTTGCTATAAGCCAACCATTACTGTGGATAAAGGTGCAAAGAGGAACTGCTGTTTATACTAGACTTGTACATTCAAATTCGCACAAATTGAAAATTTAGAAAATTCAGGGATTCATAGGATGAAAGCTAAGCAAAAAGCTCAGAATTTTCATCCGAATTCCGAGGGCTCCATGTTGGCCCGATTATAGGCCGCACTTCGCGCAGATGTTCACCGGCTGCCAGAGCGGAGGATCCCGGGGGACCTATATCGTCCTCTCTGGCATCCGGTGAACATCAGTGCGATGCGCGCAGACAACCTCCGCTGCTGCCAACACTTCCACTGGGGCTTCTATGACGGAGCGCCAGCATAAAAGTCCCGACGACTGGCAAGCAGTAGAAGAGGTTGTCTACACGCATAGCACAGACATCCACTGGCTGCTGCCATTAGACACCAGTGAGTCTGGGTATGCATTGGTAAGAGGTGGCCTGTCGGGGGGGGGGGACCAGAGTGGTCTGTCTGGGGACATAAAGCATATCAGGGGGGGCAGAGTGGCATATCTATAAGGTGCATTATCAATTAAGGGGGACCTTAAAAATGGCTATTGGTTTTCCACATTTCTGTTTTAACTGCATAATAGATACCAAAAATGTTAAAATACATGTATTCCTGCTCATTAGATAAAATTAGGGATGCACCGATATATCGGTGGCTGAAATATATTGGCCGAAAAGGGCATTATCTGCAAAATGCCGAAACAAAAAAAAAAAGTCCGGAAATAATCGTCCGCAGGGGCTGGGATGCTTACTTGTGCTTTGGTCGCACAGTATGCGAGCAGCGTCTCTTGTACCAGCCAGGAAAACAAGGAACTCAGTGGAGTCATGTGAATGCACATCACATTACTCTGCTCCTTTCCTTCTTCCACTGGGCGCGGGGTTGCTTGTACAGCCAGGACCCTGCAGAAGTCTGTGGGTGAGAGATCTGCAGTTCAGTTTACGGTGTGGGGGAAGGTGTATGTGTGATCAAGGGAATGAAGTATATGAATGTTTGTGAATGAGTGTGTGTGATAGCATGGATGTGTAAGTGTGGGGGGATAGCATGGCATAAGAAGCCTGTAATCACACTGCTATCATGCCCAGGTTCTAGCATGTACAGGCTGATAGGAGTGTGATTGCTCTTAGCAATTATATATATGATTTTTTTGGTGTGTTAATCACACTTTTAATAAAAGTAAGTAACACACCAAAATTGGGCAGAAAAAAACAATAACAATATTATATATAACAGCAATCACACTCATATGCCAAGTACATGCTGGAATATGGGTATGCATGGGCATGATAGGAGTGTGATTTCTATTAATCATATATATTAATGTTATTGATTTTTTTTTTTTGTCTAATTTTGGTGTTACTTTTTTTTCTTTAAAATGGCACCAAACTTTAAGGGTGTGGCCTATAATCAGGCCAATACGGTATATATTTTCTTTTCTTGCACTTGTTGGATTGGGAGAGCATGTCACTGGATGCGCTGCCATAGTGCCTTAAATAGCCCCCTCCCATTTCCACATCTGTTTAAAATGCTCGTGTAGTTCTGAAATTGTGCTGTGTGGCCGAACAATGGAAGACAAAATTTGAAAAAAATCAGTTGTTTTAATATGTTTTAGTCCTCATGGGTGGCTGCTGATTGGGCCAAGGTGGAGCTTGACTCTAACCAATGCAGGGCCTACGTTTACTGAATTCTCTACTGTAGTCAGGGCGAACACTTAAACCTGAAATTTCATACAATTAAATAATTGCATAGGAAGCAACACTCGCTAATGTTTTTGTACTAAAAAAAAATACTTAATACTTTGTTCTAAGTACAGTTTCATGGATCCTGATCCTCCTTACTAGAAAACAGACTATGGTGTAGGGTCCACATTTATACATTAGATATTTAAATCTGGCCAGTTGCATAGCCAGAAAACTGAACCAATAAGAAATTGGCAGGCGTTGAAAACATGTCCCTGTCCATGCTGTGCACAAGAAATGTGGTTCATTTAGCAAAGGAAAATGGCCACTTGTATCTAATTACATGTTTGTAGATTAATATGTAAGGCTCTGTTTTGGGAATAATTACTTGCCCTGAAAATAGCCAAAGATGTAGTCTGTAATTTTAAATTCTTGCCAGAAGGTCTTTTGAAGTACTTTGAAGACTTGTGACTCTAGGATGGAGACATAGCAGAGATTTGTAGGATTACCCCCACCATCTGTATATTTCTGAGTTGTAAATTGTCTGAAGAAGAGTAATTAGTCCTTAGACTAAGGTACCAGCACAGTAAGTACTTGCATCTATATACTTTATTTCTTTGTATTTGGTGTTTTTTGATTGTGCTACTATAAGTTTCTGCGTAAGGTATATTTAGGATTGAGCGGTGAATGCATTCCTCTAAAAGGATTGATCGTGATATAGGTTGAGGGCACCCCTACCTAATTCAAGTAATATATGTCCATGTAATGGACAAAGTCTTTGTAGATTTGGTATAGGTGGATACAAAAATTGGATACAAAAATTGGATACAAAAGTTTGCGTGGGGAAAACCTAGCTGTAGAGATTAGGGAACAAAACTGACAGTTTCAGTCTGAATTATACGAGAGACAAATTGGGTTTCAACTGCTGCTATGATAGAGCAAATAACAAGAATGCCCAGTAGATATTAATAGAAATGTGCACTTTTAATTGAGACAATTAACTGTAATTTCAAAGAGTAGTGTTTTGTCTCTGGCAAGGAAGGTAAGGATTATGTTGCTCAGCGCCTCTTGTACCCACAAGGGGGTTCCTTCTGTTACAGCGCTGAAACCATGGGACCTTTTATAACACATGAATTGCAATTTGCATCTCGCATAGGTGCATTTTTAATAGTTAACTTGCTTAGAGGTTGACAGTGGCAGTATAGAGCAGGGCCGCATACTAACACTGACCCTCTCCAGAATTACACTACAGTATATGACGCTATATAATACAATAACGGATATATTTAAGCCATGACTGTCGCCTTCAGCATTTTGTTTTTTACCTGCTGTTTCATGTTGCTTTCCCTTTTCGCCTACATGTTTTGGTGCCTTTAATGTGCTCCCAGTGTCTGATATTACTTTCATTTGACTCGTGTGTTATAAATTTCATCAATCTCTTAATGTGCCCTTTGTTTTCATTCTCTTACAGTACACAGAGCCTTTATATTATATTACATGAAGAGTGTAAACATTTTTATTGGAGCTCTGTTTGGCTATAATTGATATAACATTACTGTTCTGTAGAGCACAGTATCATTATTGTGTCGCTACACCTAAGCCTGTGATCAAGGCAGCCAGTCACTTCTGGAAATATCTGGATGTAGAACTGTGAGAGTGTGTGTATATGTATGTGTGTGACACACCAAAATTGGACAAAAAATGCAACAACAATTTGTGTATATATATATATATATATATATATATATATATATATATTGTTGTTGCATTTTTTGTTGTTACTTACTTTTAATAAAGTGTGGTTAAGACACCACACTCCTATCATGCACAGGCATACCTAGATTCCAGCATGTACTCTCTGACTTTGCATGATAGGAGTGTGATTGCTGCTAACAGTCATGTAAGTAATATTGTTATTGAAATCACACTCCTATCATGCCCAGGTTCTAGCATGTACTGGTTGCCTGGGAATGATAGCAGTGTGATTGCTGTTAAATATATATATATATATATATAATATTGTTGTTGCATCCTACGCTACTATCCTCCACTTCCGCCGGAGCTTCTATGATGGAGCACCAGCGTGACGTGACCTTCTGGTGCTCCACCATAGAAGCCCTGGCTGAAGTATCGGCTAGCACAGTGGAAGTTGTCTGCGCGCATTGCGCAACGTTCGTCGGCTGCCAGAGACGAGGATCTGGATCTCCCTCTCTGGCAGCCAGTGGGCATTGCACAGATGTTCACCGGCTGCTCTTACTAGACACCAAGGAGTCTGGAGCACGGGGGGTAAGTCTGGGGGGCCATATTTGGGATTATTAGGCATATCAGAGGGGGCAGAGTGGCATATAGGGGGTTATAAGGCATATCAGGGGGGCAGAGTGGCATATCTGGGGCTATAAGGCATATCAGGGGGCAGAGTGGCATATCTGGGGCTATAAGGCATATCTGGGGGGCAGAGTGGCATATTGGGGGTAATAAGGCATATCAGGGGGCAGAGTGGTATCTGGGGTATAAGGCACTGGCATATTGTGGATATTGTGGTGACATAAGTATTGTTGTCAATGTTTTTGCCAGTTGAACTTTTCATGTATCACTTGTCTTTTGATAGGTTAACGAGGGGGACACCTACAGTAATTCAATATGCCTGTTGAATGCAAAATCTTAGTTCAGTCTCTCTCTGCCCACCATCCTGCATGGATGGGGTAATCGGTGGTGTGCTGGGTTATGTTGGACCTTTAGGTTGCAGGTTAGTCTTGGAAAGTGTTGCATTGTATGTTGGGCTGTCACTCATTTATTGTATGTTAGTGTGTTTTTGTCTCTTATTAAATATCTGTTAAAGTAGACGAACCTTTGTGTTATATTTTTATATTTGGTTTAAACACCACAGATATAAGGCATATCTGGGGGTATAAGGCATATTTGGGGGGGCAGAGTGGCCTATCTGGGGGAATAAGCCATACATGAGGTATAAGGCATATCTGGGAGGCAGTGTGGCAAGCCTGGGCTCAAATGTGCATAACGGGGGGGGGGGATAGATCGGGAAATTTTAAAAATAAATAAATTATTCTGCTGTTTGTTTTTAACATCCTGTTTGTTTATTATATTATTTTAAATAATTAAAAATTTACTTTTTTGATCCGATTAATCGAAAAAATAATCGGGGAGATGAGACTCTTGCAGCTGCCTCCGTGCAGCCCTGAAGACCGGCGCAGGGGAGGCGGCCTCTTGCCCCTCCCCTCTAGATATGCTGTTTTTAGGGTGATTCATCATGGAGCCCCCAGAATGTGTAGGGCACATGGGCAACTGCCCAGTATGCCCATATGTTTAGATGGGGGTTCCAAATTTGGAGGGTGGGGCAAGGAATAATCTCGGGGGGGGGGGCATTTATAAAGAACTATAAAGCAAACCATGTTAGTGTTTTGTGATCCTGTCCTGGTCCATGAGTTACATATTTTCATATCTGCACTAGGACTGCTTGCAGTTTGTATTTCTTGCAATCAGGTTTAGCTAGGTCTTCGGAGCATTTAATGTGACCTCTAGAATGACTTGTCTTATCTGATAAGATGTGGAAGTTGGCTTTGATGGTCTGATGAAATACGCTCAGGTAGAAAAGATTTCTTCAAGTTTCCTGTGTCTCTAAGACTAATGTTGTTACTTCAGAAAATGGCGTTGTAGACATCTGGAAGTAATTCATGTTATTGTATCAGTGATAGCCAGGACAGCCCAACCAAATAATCATCTGCTGAGGTTTTTTTTGTTTTGTTTTTAAAAAAATACTGTACAGTACCAAAGGCCAGGAACTTGCTGCAAAGATTTGTATTTAGGGAGCCTTACAATCTACAAAAGAGAACTACTACTGCTTCATACACATAGCATGTAAGATAAAAAATAAGTTAGAAATACTTAGAAAATAACTCCATTAACCAGGTTCAGCATTTGGTTTAATAGCATACTATAATCTTTCAGTATTTCTGTATAATACTCGCATCTAATTTAGATCGAAATATTGTTTGTAAATACAGGTCACCCATGCTTCAGTTTTGAAAACAAACCCTATGCTTTCGTGTGGGGGCATGATGAGGCGAGTGCCGTGAGGCACCCAGCAGGGTCACATAACGTGCATAAAGTGAACCTGCTGGAGCCTCACACACCCGCTACACCACGCCCTGCAGGAAAGCATAGGGTTCCAGATTCATGGCAGCCCTGCAAAACCCTTAAAAGCCCCGCAACAAAGGGTCAATGTTTAGCAGCCTAGGTTTTAGTATCTTCTGTATTGAAACTTACTATATAGTTACCAGCGTAAGAAACATTGACATGATCAAAATCTGAAAAGTTTACAGGCACATCAGCCATTTAGGATTGCCCATGTTACTTTAGAACATTATGTAAGCCTCCATGATCTCGTAGTGCTCTATAGTGACTTCTAGTGGCGAATTATTTTAGTAATGTTACTAATTTCTTGTGTTGCTTAAGTCAAATCAATGCAGTGTCCTGATAAATTTATCCCAAACAAATTCCACTTTTGTGGCTATTTTAATTTGAATTAGTTTAGCTGATACATCGTTTCTGTGGGCTTTATTCCGAAAAATTGTTTCATGAAGTTTTTTTATTTGTTAAATATTGATAATGTATTTCAGTCACGGGCGCATACAGCGGATCAGCTAAGACTCCTTGCATTGACATGCTTTATGTGACAATATTATTCTGTAAACATAATAGTGGATACATTTTATTTTCAGTGACGTGTTCCTCAAAGCAAAGATATTTTCCTGTCATACAGTGGCAGTACGACTGGGTAGTGTTCTCTCCTGTGGACAAGATGCTTAAAAGAATAGAAAGGGTTAAGTCACGGAGAACTCCTCCTACTTACCCATAAAACCCGGCTTCCCCTGAACAGCCCCAGTTTTCTTCTTGTCCCGTACAGGGACGGACTTGATGCTGTGCTGGGGAATTTTCCCCGAAGATCAGAAGTCTGGTGAGGCACACGGGTTGTTGCCTGGGGGTTTGCAGCCTCCGATTGCTCCCCGGGTGGTGAGCAGAGCGAGGTCCCCTCCGTAGCGATGGACGTTACGGAGGGTTGTGTTGGAGTTTCTTTTCTTCGCGGCTGGAAGAGGAGCATGCGCAATAGGTGGAACACACGCCCGGATGGCGTTGCGTTCCACCGAAGATCCGACCGCGCTACTGAGCATGCGCAAATCGGATCTTCTGGAGGGCGCCAAATTCAAACCTATAAAGGTTGTTTTTCGTTCCTGTCTGTCTGCATGGGCATTTCTCAGCACAGGATACCGTGTCACCAGCCCCCCCACACGGTTCTGAGGATTTGGAGGTAAGATTATTTTATCTTTTCCTTCAATATTCTCTTCCTCCAGAAGATATAAAAAAAAAAAAAAAAAAATATATATTTTTTATTTACGCTTGTATTTTGTCTTTAACCAGATGTCTAGTCCGGTTTCACCTGGATATAAAGACAAGAAATCTGCTCCCATTCCTAGAAGTACACTTTTAAATCAAAGCATGTGGCTTGCTCTGAGTGTGCTACTCCTCTGCCAGATGGATACAGAAAAAAGATGTGTAATGCCTGCTGGGCAGAGCAACTCACTAAGACAAACAAAAGGACTTGCAATCCTTCCTGGGATGGTTTCAGGAAAACCTAGCATCCAGGTCTCTGCGGCTCAGTCGAGGGTTCCGGGTAAATCTGCCCGTAAACGCAGGAGATCCCGGTCTTCCTCCAGATCAGATCTCTCATCAGGAGAAATTTTGCAATCTTCGTACTCCTCTACCTCGTTCAGGTCTGAAGGACTCAATGGATAGAAGAGTCGAGACTTCTTGCTGCTGAGCGGCAGTGGCCAGTACAGCAGTGTCTAGAGCACAGAGTTGTTGGATACAGTCCCTGGAAGACTGTTTTCCGGATGATCAAGATTCTGAAATCTCCAGACTACTCAAAAATTTGCGATTTTCCAACTGTTGTTCTTACAGATTCCTCTCAAGAGTTGGTGAAGATGTCCGCTAAGAATATGAGGTTACCGTCTGTGGCTCGTAGAGCCTTATGGTTGAGATCCTGGACGGCGGATTCAGCCTCCAAAGCATCTCTATGTGACTTACCTTTTGAGGGGAGTAAATTGTTTGGAGCACCATTGGAAGATTTAATCAAACAAATGTCGGAGACCAAGAGGGCTCTTCCTCAGGATAGACGTCCTAGATGGAATAGGAGATATCCGTACAAGACAACCAGGCCTTTCCAGACGTCTTCCAAATCGCAGAATTTTCGGAATTTCTACGGAGAGAGAAAGTTCTAGGACCGTCCCAAAAAATAAGAGAAAAGAAAGTTCTGACGAAGTGGGAAGAAGGCTGCAGCAGTTCAAGCATAATTGGGAACAGACTATAGGAGACGTCATGGCCCTATTAATCAGCCCTTGGCATCAGGATAAAGTTGTTCTCCCACAACAGTTGGATTCGGAAAATCGTTTCAGAGGGGTATAGGATCGGTCTCTTCTCCCTTCCCAGAATTCAGTTCCTGATCTCTTCATATCCTTCCTCGGTGAAAAATGTAGCTCTACATTCGGCGAGCCTATCTCTCCTATCAAAAGGGTTTATAGAGAAAGTTCAGATTTCTCAACGCTTCCAAGGAGTCTTTTCCAGACTGTTTCTAGTCCCAAAGGCGGACGGATCCTTTCGACCCGTTTTGGATCTAAAAGAGTCAACAGCTGCATCCAGTATCGCCATTTTCGTATGGAGAAATTTCTTCAGTCACCCACCTTCTTCAGAAGGGAGACGTCATGGCTACTTTGGACCTGAAGGACGCTTACCTTCACGTCCCAATTGCGGAGCATTCCAAAAAGTTTCTCAAGTTTGCAACCCGTATAAAGGAAAAATTCATTTCCAGTTCAAGGCCCTTCCGTTCGGTCTGTCGTCGGCCCCAGGGATCTTCACAAAGATTTTGTGTCCCTTGACGGCTTCTCTAAGAGAAAAAGGGATTTCCATCGTTCCTTACCTGGACGACTGGCTCATCAAGGCCGAATCTTCAAGGGAGCTCCGGGCGGATTTAGTCACCACAATGCGATTGCTGGAAGTGCACGGCTTGATTATCAACCACAGCAAATCCAACCTCAGACCTTCCACCAGGATCCGATTCCTAGGCCTAGAGGTGGATTCGATTTCCCAACGTCTATTTCTGCCTTCCGAAAAGATCAGGAAAATCATGAGAGGTCAGATCGCTTCAATTGCATCCGACTTGCTTTATCAGGAAGGCCATGAGCGTCTTAGGCCTACTGACAGCCTCCATCCCAGCAGTCAGGTGGGCAAGATCTCAACTACGTCCCCCTTCAGTGGGATATTCTTCAGGGTTGGTCCAGGCGAGAGGAGGACCTAGACCGCGACATAACTATCTCGAGTCAGGTCTTATCCCAACTTTCCGGGTGGAGGACCTCTTCTCATCTTTCAGAAGGCCTTTCTTTTCGTCCTCGGAATTGGATAACTCTTACCATGGATGCTTCCGGTATCGGTTGGGGCGCCCATTTAAGTTATCACTTCAGGCAAGGAATCTGGTCTCCGGAAGATTTGCTTCGTTCGTCCAACTACCGGGAACTGAAGCGGTTCTTAAAGCACAAGTAGCCTTCAGGCCCCGATTGGAAGGTCGTTCTGTGAAGATTCAGTCAGACAACGCTACATCAGTCGCATATGGAAACATATGTGGGGGTACACGAGTAAGGAGCCTGCAAGTTCCTTTGTTCGCCCATAATGAGTTGGGCCCAGCTTCATCTGGAAGACTTTTCGGCACCCACAAAAGAGGCTGCGATAATTTCATTGCAGATGATCTAAGCAGCCTAAGATGGTCTCAAGCAGAGTGGTCCTTGACCGAAAGAACCTTCACCTCCATGGTTTCAAGATTTGGCCTTCCGGATATAGATTTGATGGCCTCCAGGCGAAACAGGAAGGTACCGATTTTTGCCTCAATCAACAGGCAGGATTTGCCCGACTTCCTGGACGGTCTGTCCATCAAGTGGAACTTCCATCTGGGATACGCGTTTCCGCCTGTCGCATTAATTCCCTGAAGATTCGTTCGGACAGGGCTCGGGTATTAGCTGTTATCCCTTTCTGGCAGAACCGCAGTTGGTTCTCCCTTCTTAGTCAACTGAGTCTAATGTATTGGGAACTGCCTCCCTCGGGTCAATTGTTGGACGGCGGCAATCTTCCTCCAGATCATCTCCAGATGTTCAAGTTGACGGCCTGGCTACTTCAAGGATGTTTCTTCGTGGCCAGGGTGTTACGGAGGATCTTTCTGACTTGCTGTTACGATCTGTCAGGGGCTCTACTTCAAAAATTTATTTTCGGGTCTGGAAGAAATTCCTGCTAGGGATGTTTCGGTTTTTCCTCCTTCCATCAGCTCCATTTTTGATGTTTTTAAAAGGTGTTTTTTCTACAGGCCTTAGTGTCTTGACTCTAAATGGTCAGGTATCGGCTCTATCTATCATTTTTTTCTTGAAGACCTGGCTTCTCATGTACTGGTTAGATGGTTTTTTAAGGCCATTACGATTCAACGTCCTCAGAGAAGGACTCACTTACCCTCCTGGGATCTTACCGTAGTTCTTAACGCCCTTTGCTCTGCTCCGTTTGAAACTATGGAACAAGTGTCGTTGAAACTCCTCTCTTTAAAGACTGTGTTCTTTGTGGCGATTACGTCAGCCAAACGTGTAGGTGAAATCAAAGCCCTTTCATCCTCGTACAAGTTTACCATCTTCCATCAGGATAAGTTGTTCTCCACCTACAGCCCTCCTTTCTTCCGAAGGTTTTGTCAAAGTCCCTTATTAATCAGCCCTTGGTGCTTCCATCATTTTGTCTGTCTCCTTCCTCTACGGATGAAGCTAAGTGGCATATGTTGGATGTTGGAAAGCTCTAGAGTTATATATTGCTAGGACTTCCTCCATCCGTTCCACCGGCCAGCTTTTCGTTTCTTGGTATGGTCGTTCGGCGGGTAAGGCTGCCACTAAGGCTTCCTTGTCAAGATGGATCACGGAAACTATTCACATGGGCTACCATGTCTCTGACCTAGCTTTGTTATCTCCGATCACGGCCCACTCAACCAGGGCCGTGTCTGCCTTTTGGGCTTAGAAGGCTTCCGCTTCACAGAGGATATTTGCAGAGCAGCTACGTGGTCGTCTTTCAATGCATTCGTTCCTCGCTACCGGCTAGACGCCTTCTCATCCTCAGCAGCGGATTTTGGGCATAAGGTGCTCCAAGCTGTTGTTTCCTGAGGAATTTATTGCCCTCCCCTTTTACGGGATCTTGTTACATCCCAGTCGTACTGCCACTGTATGACAGGAAAAATGGAAATTTTTTACTCACCGTAAATTCCTTTTTCCTTAATACAGTGGCAGTACGGATTTCCCTCCCTTTATTCCTGATATATTATTTTTGCAGACCGTTTTGTGTTCTTGTTACTTACTGGGGCTGTTCAGGGGAAGCCGGGTTTTATGGGTAAGTAGGAGGAGTTCTCCGTGACTTAACCCTTTCTATTCTTTTAAGCATCTTGTCCACAGGAGAGAACACTACCCAGTCGTACTGCCACTGTATTAAGGAAAAAGGAATTTACGGTGAGTAAAAAATTTCCATTTTTCCCTTTTTCAGGATCATTCATGTGTGCACATTTTAATTGCTATTGTTGGTGGCTTTGGTGCCAATTTCCATTCTCCCTCTGTGGATTATCAAACATTCAAAAGGCATATGTTTCGCAAACTCTGTTAACTTCCCCTTTGTTCGTTCTCTAACAGTTTGTTTTAACTATTAAAATGTTAGGCAATTTAGGAGTAGTGGTGTGATAATATATACCGTATTTGCTCGATTATAAGACGAGGTTTTTTTCAGAGCAAATGCTCTGAAAAATACCCCTCGTCTTCTAATCGGGGTCGTCTTCTAATCAGACCTCAAATAGAGGTCTGATTAGGAGACTAAGATCCAGATCCCCCGCACCGCTGCAGGGGACCTGGATCCTCCTGTGATCCCACCTGTGATCCCACCTTCCCCGACTGTCAGAGATCAGAGTTCCCCGCACCGGTGCCGCACCGGTGCGGGGAACTCTGATCTCTGACAGCCGGGGAAAGTATACGCGACGGACGCATACAAACCCCCGCTGCTAGCCACACCTCCTTCCGGCTGCAGCAGAAGGCGACGTCAACCCGCTGCCCCGGCTGGAAGCACCGGTAAGAGAGGGGAGAGAGGGGGGGAGAGAGAGAGTGTGTGTGTGTGTGTGTGTTAGTTAGTTAAATGGGGGTATAGGGTGTGTGTGTGTGTTAAATGGTGGCATAGGGCATTTCTGGAGTGGCGTTAAGGGGGCATTTAATAGAGCACTCTGCCTCCTGAAATGCCTTATACCTCCCTATATGCCACTCTGCCCCATAATATGCCTTTTAACCCCCTAAATGGCAGAGTGGCATATAGGGGTATAAGGCATTTCTGGAGGCAGAGTGCTCTATACAATGCCTTTTAACTCCTTTAATGCCACTCTGCCTCCTGAAATGCCTTATACCTCCCTATATGCCACTCTGCCCCATAATATGCATTTTAACCCCCTAAATGCCAGAATGGGATATAGGGGTATAAGGCATTTCTGGAGGCAGAGTGGCACATAGGGGGTCAAAAGGCATACCATGGGGCACAGTGGCATATAGAGGGTTAAAAGGCATATCATGGGCCACAGTGCCATATTGGAGTGGCAAGCCTGGGGGCAGATGTGCGTAACTGGGGGACAGGTTGGAAAATACAAGAAATAAAAACAAAAAAAATATTTTTCTCAATCATAGCTTTTATTAAAAAAAATAGTTTACATGAATTAACATTTACTGGTAAAACTTTTTTCCTTTGGGGTCGTCTTATATTCAGGCTTTTTCTTTTTTTTCTAAGTTAATATTCAGATTTTGGGGGGTCGTCTTATAATCAGGGTCGTCTTATAATCGAGCAAATACGGTATGTTGTCATGGAGGCCCCTACACACACAGTAACAGGAGCAGGAATCACTCCCTGCCTTGCTGGCTCTCACTATGACGTTACAGGGACACGGGACTGAAAGAGTAAATGATAAAAACCTGCACGCCCAGGCTCACTTGGCACTCTTACTGCATGGCCCAGAGTTTGTGCCATGCAGAAAGACAACAGCTAGAAGTTTTAGTGGACCGTGGTGGATTCATGGTCTGGTCTAGAGCTCCAAGAGAATCCTGCTGCCCTCTGGTCAGTTATAAGTTGCGGTGCCTCGCAATTCCTGACGCCAGCAGGTGGAGCAGGAGTTACAGGGAATTGGGAATAAGGATAAGGACGGTGTGGTGGCAGTACACCTGTGGAAAGAATTGATGAGCAAAAGGGGCAAACACATGTATAAAATGTCCACACTTTCCAGGAAAATATGGAGCTAGGTCTAGCCAACGATTGAAGGTGGGTGCAAAGGGTATCTTCACACCCCTGAACTACTCAAACTATAGAAAAACTCAATTAAGGCAAAAGTAAAATTAATTTGGTAAAATCCAATTTAGAAAATCATGATAACTCAGACTAGACACAAAAGATATATGAGTTCAGAATTGGAGCGCAAAGACATATAACTTTCTTTGAGCTTTTCCAAGCCTCACGTTTTAAGCCATTATTACAACTTCAAGCTGACGAGTCCCATTAAGGACGAAACAGCTGTCCATGAGTGGTGATCTGGCTACTGTACCTCTTTACGTAGCTCTAAAGGCTGTGGTACAGCGGACATTTGCTCTCAGGGGATCCATGTATAAAGTGGATATAGAGGCGAAAGTTGATCATTGTTGACCTTGTTTGCATACGCCTACCAAGAATCCCTTGTGGTTGCGGCTGCACCCCAAGATTTCTGAGGGGAACAAAAAGGTGGATGCGGATTAGTGCTTGATAATGCTTCTGCTATCTCCTTAATTTTAAGTAGATGGGGTTTTCCATCACCTTTAGCCCACCATAAAGTACAAAAGTAGTGATTACAGGGGACATAGAAAAATACATACAAAACACTATGAAAATAAACAAGGATAAAACACAAAAAACAAAGTGAAATAATCTGCAGGAATCTTCGCATGTTGAATTCCTATGTCAAAAAGGTGTTCAAAGGAAATACAAATAGTTTTTCTCAGATTCCCATTCCTACAGGAATCTCTCACTCTCTCTCATTACACGTCACGTGTAAAGATTGTTGATTGCTTTCTAAGCTTGTATAACCCCATGATGTGCCAGGCACGTATATGTATATATTGTATATATTCCTTCATGATTTGTTCTTTGCCACCGATTGGCTGCTTAAGCGGTCAGTCAGTAAAAGTAAAGTAAATTTATGGGAAGACTTTAGACATGCATACTGGGGTCTTACCAGACCCCTGCACATAGTGTTCATTAGAGCCAGTGCTGGATCTGACTAGTGGTGTGTATATCACATGCAGGGAGATACATTTGTTTAAATACATCTCTTAAGGGCATTTAAGCTGGGAGGAGGGGCAAATACATTTGCCAAACGCTCCACAGGAAAATGTAAGGGTACCCCTTCAAAAATAGTATGTAGCTCAATTATGCAGCTTTGTTTTCCCAATATAAACATATTAAATAAGATGGTTGGAACGGTTTATGGACATAAACAGAATCTTTAAAAATGTTACGGCGGTTCTTACGTGGTAATAAAATGGCAGGTGAACATGGGATATTTAACTACAGTTTTTGATCCCTTATTCTTAGAAATAGATCCATCAAATTTTGTAGTTTTTTTGTAATCACACTCCTATCATGCCCAGGCAACCAGTACATGCTGGAATCTGGGTATGCCTGAGATTGCTGTTATATATTATATATATATTATATATATTGTTGATTTTTTTTGTACATTTTTGGTTTGTTACTTACTTTTATTAAAAGTGTGGTTATTAACAGTGGGGGGGTCATTTTTCTTTTTGAGTGAATCCTGAATTTTTGGTTTCGGTCCAGAATTTCCATTTCGGTGCATAAATAGAACTATAGAATAAATTGAACTTTTAAATTTTTACTTATCCAGAATCCTGAATTTGTAGTTACTTCAGAGGACAAAACTTTCTAGGCCCCGAAATCAGTGAGAGGAAAAGTAAAGGTTTTGTGTCATTTACTTTATTTCAGTCTGCATATCTTATTAAAGGCCATATTTTCTTTCAGTGAAAAATAAGTGTGGCCCACGCACATATATATTTCTGATGAAGTGGCCCACTGCAGAAAAATCTTGGACACCCCTGGTATAAAGGATTGCAGTCCAGTAAATATAATTGAAAAAATAGTCCTGATTCCTGAGACACCCAATATTGTTCATAACTCTGTGGCTTTGTTGACATTCCTTCCAAAATGTGTAGCCAAGAATGAAGAATTCTTTTGTTTTGCTGACCTTTCTGTGCGTCTTTTTTGTTGTGCAAAAGGTCCAGGGTCCGAAGACTATATTGTCCACATCTGTTAGAATTAGTTCAGGGTGCAGCCGATATCACAGCAAACACAGTTCTTGAAAATAATATAAGGTTGTTGTTGTAGAAGCTGGAACATTGCCAGACATGCATATTTTAACATGCATTCTAGAAAGGGTCTTAAACAAGGTACTTCTTTATATCACTATAGCAAACGCTTTCATTTTTGTATATTCCAATATTTATTTTTGTTTTTTTTGTGCAAAGAGTTGTGCTATTTTTAGTAACTTATAATGACCAGTTTGTGTGATATTTTTATTTCATATTTTATGTAGCGCTGTACAATTGGGGTGTGTGTGTGCTGGTCCCAATGAGATTATATCAACTAAAATCAAAGTTAAGTTCACTTTCACATTCTTATACTCCATTGTTTACTTACAGAGTTAAGTTTTTCTCATAATAATCAGCATAATGTATATATATTTCCTATTTAAATAAATATATCACTTTTACAAAGGCTATTTTTATACATGTTTAAACCACATACCATCTATAATGAGAACCTGAAAGTAAGAACAAAGAAGTACAATTTAAGATGGGCATAGATCTTTGGCTTCCCAAGGATCATTGGAGTTACTCCTAATTTATATAGTTTATGATCGCCAGTGATTAAGTTGATAAAAGAAGTTCAGCCTCAGTGGGTCATGCTCACGCTGGCACTGTTGGTTGGAATGCCAGTGAGGTAGAATCACTGGAGAACAAGCATTTCCAATTGGCTTTACTGACCACTTAAAGTAAGCACTATTATTTTCCCTTTAATTGCAGATATGAAGAAAGATTTGTTAATTTTATATATACATGTATGTGAGTAAAGGTGTTTGTGATCCCCTTTAGTGCACCAAGTATGATGTAGGGTCAAATAAACTGGACTTTCTACTCCTTCTTGGAGAATTCCAATCTATAAACATATTTTGAAAAATCAGCCGCCAGGAGTGGAAATTCCACTTACAATTTCATTATTTTTTTTATTTTTTTTTTGTATCATACACTTGAACTCTCTTCTGGAACAGAACATAAAGTATACTAAAAAGGCCTGTTCCTGTGAGATGGGAGGGATACTTGGCAAAGCAGGTATCCAGCCACATCTGTTCTTTAAATGCATTTACTGAGGCTAGGACCTTTTTATGATTAGTGACTGAGATTAAGTAACCTTTTATGAAATTACATATACACCGATCAGCCATAACATTATGATCACCTGCCTTAAATTGTGTAGGTCCCCTTTTGCTGCCAAAACAGCCCTGACCTGTCCTCTAGCCCTCTGAAGGTGTCCAGTGGTATCTGGCACCAAGATGTTGGCAGCAGATCTTTTAAGTCCAGCAAGTTGCGAGGTGGGGCCTCTATAGATGCATCCTGGTGCCATGTGTTCTCCAGGTAATGACACACATGCAGCCGGCCAGCCACGTGATGTAAAAGAAAACATGATTTATCAGACCAGGCCACCTTTTTCAATTGCTCTGTGGTGGAGTTCTTATGCTCATGTGCCTATTGTGGACAGGGGTCAGCATGGGCACCCTTAATGGTCTGCGGCTACGCAGCCCCATACACGACAAACTGCACCGAACCGGCTTTTTTTCCAGTAGTTTAAGCTTTAGTAGATTGACTGTTGGATTTGATTAAAGACAGGTGGACAAGATAACGATTTTAAGATAAAAAGCTGTCTGTCAGGGGACTTGGTCCATACAGACGACTGTAATGACCCGGAGCGCCCAATGATGGAATTCAGGAGTTATTGCGCGGTAACTGAGTTGGACGGGGTCTGGTTCAGGGCGACTGCTCTCTCCAGGCTGTTGAGCACCTAGGGTTGTGCGGCCACATACCAGGGCCCTGACATAGCAGCAGATGTTGTCCTGCATGCAACCTGGAGCAGGCATGAGACATGGCTCTAGAGACGAATGTGCAGGATGCTGCAGGCTGGGAGTAGGGAAGCAAAGCAGAGTAACAGCAGAAACATAGCAAGCAAGGGGGGCAGAGCAAGGAACAGGGAGACCAAGTAAGAAACATAGCCAGACAAGACATATATGGTGCAGGACACAAAAAAGGACAGGGGACAAGGCAAGGAACACAGCGGATGGAGTGAGGAGCCGAGATCCTCAAACGCTTCTCCTTTAAGCAAGGATAGGATATCTTAAACTGTGACATGGGGAGAGGAGAGAGGAACCGAGATCCTCAGATGATTCAGGGAAAAGAGGGCAAAGGTGCAAATAAATACAGGACTAGCCTAGGACTATATGATAACAATTGTCGATTTAGTCGCATCTTATGGCCATAGTTTGCTTAGCCCCCAGCTACGCCAAAGTACTCTAATATTTGGTGGGTCCTAGCACTAAACCCTGACTACTGAATTACTAATTCATAAAGACATACCTTTTAGACTGCTGACTGAGACAAACATAACAAACGGGTGGAGCACACCTTATAAAGGAAACAGAAGCTGAAGCTAAGAGCAGGACTGAAACAAAGTATCAGAAGTAAACGGCAGAGCACACGGAAATCCGGGACTGGATTACAGCAAAGGGGGAACTGTAGCGGGACAGGGGAAACTAGAGAGAAGCAGCCTGAATGGGGCCTGACACTGTCATTGGCAGTTAGCAGATGAGATGGCCCACTAATGCCTTTCTGTGCTTGTTATTGAAGTCTCCAGTGGCCTGGCCATGTGACTGCACTGTTCATGAACTGAATATGGTTGGTTGCGCCAATGATAAGATAAAATGGGGAATTGTGCTTTGACAATAAACAGTGGTGATTGATGGCAATTAATTAGATGATGATCACAGGCCTCATTCTTTCAGTAACTCGGTGTGTACCAAGATGAGGTTTAGCATGTGAATGCAGAGGTGGGGGTAAAAAAAAAAACCCCATACTTTTGATAGAAAAATAATTAAGATTCTGTAATGTGTGATGGTTAACGAGATGTGATCTACTGTGGGATATTTTATAAAGATTTTATGGAAATATGTTATTGAATAGTGCAAAAGCCTGGAAAATTATTATTCTTTATTAAGTGCCAACATATTACGCAGTGCTGTACAATTTAAAGATGAGCCAGTTACAAAAATACACAAGGACACAGCAGAAGTTGAGGAGACTGAGCTTGCCAACTAGTCCTATACTTTTCATACACAATCCCTGGCAAGAATGGTAGGTCACGAGGGCCCTGCTCGTGGACTATTACCTAGTAACTCATGGAATGGTCCAATCAGCACTTCACTGCATTGGTTGACAGTGATAAAACAGCTTTTAAAACTTTTCACAACAGATGCTCTTTATAAATAAGTCCCATTGTGCCTACGATGATTCTAAAGTAAGACACCCATCATTGGCATTATCAAAAATATCATCTGATGGTGAGGCCCAGTGCATATTCAGATTGATTTCCACCAGATGATTGCATCCAGCTGAGGATATTAAGATAGGCTCCTGCTTGTTATTGTGCTACATAAATGATATATACAAATAATAATAGTCTTGCTTTATGGATTGCATGGATTTAGATTATAACATTAAAAACTGCAGTATATTTGGTTCATATGAAAACCAATCTCTTGCAGATATGAATGTTGTGTTCTCTTCTGTGGCATGTTGTACGCTCTGAGCCATCAAAGGTATTAATTGCTTCGTACAAAGTCTGTCAATGTTGCTATTCATAGCACCTTACCAAATTAAGGTCAGTATCCTCAAATAACATTTAAAAAATCATAGTATGCTCCTATAAAAAAAAAAAAAAAAAATTCTCCTGGGTTTAATCAACATGGACTCACTTCCCTTAGAGATTGAGTAACACTGCCTTGTCTCTAGGAATTGAAGGCTGGCTTACGTTAAATGACCATGGATACCTATTGTGGTATTTGCTTTACACAAAAATAATTGTGCTCTTTCTTGGTGCCCATTCTAAAATATGTTCACATTTTGAGTAAGATTTTTATTAAATTATTTAATGCTATGATTTACCAATGTTTAATATGGTTGTTTATTGTAATATATCCTTGGTAACACATGGTCACTAAAGGAGGGTTGACAGAGGAGTTGGTGTTTTGAATACTTGACTTGTATTATGAAAGTCCAACCGCAGTGTACTTCTGCTGCAGAACGAACTTGGTTGCCTAATGTGTAATGCATAGGTATTTCACTGAGATTAGTTTTTGGTCTCCTCATCCATTGAATAATGAATTATACAAAGTCAGTTCATAAATAGTGAAGCAAGAGAGTTGCAGTTACAACTCTCCCGCAAACTTTTCCCAACTCTCCCTTCATTCTGTGTGTTTTAATAAAGAACTATCAAATATGATGTTTTAATCCCTCCTTCTGATGGGATTACCTACCAGGATTTATTGCCACTTTGTCTCTGCATAGCAGCCAAAAAGTGGACCTTCTGCATTGTGAAATGGTTTAGACATTGGCCAAGCATCAGGCCCAAACTGGCCATACAGCATGCCAATCAAATGCCCAGTGGGCCACTGCCTAGTGACCCTACCCTCCATCAAGGCTGATGTAACAATATAGCATGTGATCAGACAGCTGCGTGCTTGACGCCTATAGGCTACTGAGAGTTCTAGTTACACAATTGTACAGAGCTACCCGTGAATAGTCTACACATTTGTTCCTGACTTTGCTGGTTTAGGTTGTGAATCAAAAATGAACCTCTTTAAGATGCACCCAAACATTTTTTTAATAATGGAATACTTCAGAACTGTTAAATTACTGGAATTTTGACAGTATGTGTATTACCGGTAATTACAATTTTTTTTGTAACTTTAACGGGAAAGGTGTAAATTCAACACATCAGTACAACCTGGACTACTGTTTGTCTCTTGCTGTGTTAACTAAACTTTATTTTTGTACTTGGTTACTAAAAATAATTCAGGTTTCTCTGTGGGATGGTATTTTAAATAGTATCAAGATTTACTCAATTTTATGCGCTTGCTGTACCTTAGCTGATGAGTATGGTTGTTTTTGCTTCAGATCTAGGGTTAAATTGATCTTATCATTGCAGAAACAATGAGTTGTGTAGGTAATAGAATCAGTCTACATCCAGTAATTGCTTTGGCCTCCTCATATAGTTTGTAGGTTTAGTGACACTTGAACTACACAATTATCCTCTGGAATTTTGGGCTGGAAGGGTTCTATTACGGTATGCAGTCCTCTGGCGACCTATGGAGTTGGCCCTGTTGTTTGGGAGGTGGATGATTTATTTCCACTCAATCCACCTGTATATTAACTTTTTAGTGAATAATGCCAATGTTTCCTGGAAATTAGGAAAACATTGTGGATAAATCAGAAGGCTTTGGAGTCTATTCACCAGGGGGAGTTTTGGTTGTAACTCTCTCGCTTCACTATTCATTTTTAAAGGGCCATCCTTGGCAAAGGATTTAAATGGCCCTGGATAGTGCATAATTAAGTGGGTGAGGAGACTTTGGAGAAATGTCCCTGATGTAAAACTGGGCCAAACAAGTTCTTCCTACAGCTCACTATACATGGACCTTCAAAATGTATAGTGACGGATAGCAGCTCATACGCAACTGTCCTGCAAACTCCCTGACCACTATCTCTTTAGTGAGTAGACTCCCTTTCACGGAGTCTACTCACAGCCTGTGTTGGTTTTATATCATAATATTGGGAACATGGTACCGGTACTTACTTTGCTCTTTGCTGTGTGATGAACATTAGACACTGGAATTGGACCTAATTGAAATGAAATAAATTGGAAATACATTTTATACACATTTGTATAAAAAGTAAATTCTGATGCGAAGCTTGAAATGTGATCTTAGCAGTTAGCACTATAGTAACTAATGAAAATGTCCTGTATTCTCTATTGGATGCTGCAAATTGCCACATGATATTTTATACATAACTAGGGCTGCAACTAACGATTATTTTAATAATCGATTAGTTGGCCGATTATTTTGTCGATTAATCGGATAAAAAAATACATTATTTTAAATTGAAGAAAAATTGCAATAAAAAACGTACAATTTACACTTTCATCTCTTTATTGCAATGGCCTCTCGCTATTCACCTTCTTATTTTACTGACATAATAATAAAAGCTACAAGAACCCAAACACCGTGTTTCTCAAACTAGGTTTTAATAAGTTATTAGTAAATATTAATTCATATGTTAACTATTTTTCATATTTAATAAAAACTGAGAAAAAAGCCTTGTTTAAATTTTTTTATTTACCAAACTGCCCCCAGTTATGCACATCTGACCCCCAGCTTGCCACTCTGCCCCCATATATGCCTTATACCTCTTATATGCCAGATTCCACTGTGCCCCCTGATATGCCTTATACTCCTTATATGCCAGTGATATGCAACTGAGCCCCCTGTTTTATGCCCCCCTGATATGCCTATCGATATGTCTTATACCCCCTATATGCCACTGAGCCCCCTGATATACCTTTTACCCCCAGATATGTTTATGCCCCCCTGATATGCCTAATATCCATATGCCTTATACCCCCTATATGCCCTAAAAATTCATAATACCCCCCATACACCACTATAACTCACCCATACACCACTCTGGCTCCTCCCCCTCTCATACTCCACTCTGCCTCCTCCCCCCTCCCATACATCACTCTGCCTCCTCCCCCCCTCCCATACATCACTCTGCCTCCTCCCCCGCCCATACATCACTTTGGCTCCTCCCCTCCCATACATCACTTTGGCTCCTCCCCCTCCCATATACCACTCTGCCTTCTCCTCTCCCATACATCACTTTGGCTCCTCCCCCTCCCATACTCCACTCTGCCTCCTCCCATACATCACTTTGCCTCCTCCCCCCTCCCATACTCCACTCTGCCTCCTGTGAACCTCCGTTTCTGACAAGACACAAGGGAGCCGGGTAGAGAGGCAGAGTGACGTATGAGAGGGGGAGGAGCCAGAGTGGTGTATTGGAGGGTGGCTCCCATACACTCCTCAGACTCCTCCCCCTCCCATACACCGCTCTGCCTCTCTACACGGCTCCGTTACTGAAGGCACTTTCACTGCAGCTTCATAGAAGCCACAGTGTAAGTGAAGGGCAGTAACGGAGTCTGTCTGTACGATGCAGACCCTCACCGGCTATCAGAGAGGATGATTCAGCCGGTGGGGGTCTGCATCACACAGACAGACTCCGTTACTGCCCTTCACTTACACTGAGGCTTCTATGAAGCTGCAGGGAAAGTGCCTGTCAGTAACGGTACCGGGTAGAGAGGCAGAGTGATGTATGGGAGGGGGGAGGAGGCAGATGGGAGGGGGAGAGAGACGGAAGTGAGAGACCGGCCGACAGTGAGGGGAATCCAGGTCCCCTGCAGCGTAGCGGGGGATCTGGATTCCGGTGTTATAATCCAATCTCTGTTTGAGGTCGGATTATATAAGGAGAGGAGTTTTTCAGAGCATTTGCTCTGAAAAAAACCTCTTTTTATAATCGATAAAAATCGATCCGATTAATCGATAATGAAAATCGTTGACAACGATTTTCATTATCGATTATTATCGATTTTATCGATTAGTTGTTTCAGCCCTATACATAACCTTGATTTGTGCTATTTGAGTCTCTCACACGTGTTGTGTTTTCCGCAATGTTGCTTTTGCGATTTATATAATAAAATGTTTTGTGATTGACCAGTGTTAAGCATCATTTTATGATGGTGGATTTGTGCACTTACATTAACTTATTAAACAAACTTTAGCAGTTCTAGTTTTATACGTTCCTTTGATTTGTGTTACATAATTAATCATGAGTACTGTTATATTTTACATGACTAAGAAGTTACTTCTAGAAAGGGTTTTGACATTCAGCTGTACTAAAAGTATTTGTACATGGGCATTACGGTCAGTATAATGCACTGAGCCATGGAAAATGAATTCTATGTGCATTATAAAATGTAATGGCCTCAACAATGATGTGGCATCATGACCTCCTTTGAAATGTTGATGATACAGTCATAATTAGACCCTTCCTGCTTCGATCACAATCTCTAGATAAGTAATGAATTCACATGATTTTGTACAGATGTCACAAGGGGCAACTGTAATGATGATCCTTGTGATGTTGAGAAGTTAATTTAGGGTGTTATTAACCTTTTGTAATTTCTGTTTTTAAGTTTCTTGGTAATCTGATGAATGCATTTCCTGCTCTCCGATAACTACAAATGATACATTGATACGAATCATACATTGATACAAATACAATTTCTATTGTGTATATTATTTTAAAACATACAAAATATTTTTTTTCGGGTAAAACTTTAAGAAGAATGAAAGTAAAATATGCATTCGTAAGTATTCAACGCCCCATGTTCTGGAAGCTGCCTGTTTGCCGAGAGAGAAATTATCCGTTTGATCACTAATCGGAAAGTGAAAGTTGCATGACGCCAACCAAGCGCTTCTAAGTAGTGGTCATCCCCCAAAACTCACTGTTCTATCTTGGGAATAAGCGGTCTCCCTTTTGACATTACTTTTTGGTCTGAGTATTTTATATGCAAACTTTCAAACATTACAGCCTCTTGCTCGACAGTTAAAAAAAGACATAAAAGTGTGTCCACTCTTAAAATGGCCTGCTGAAAGAGTAATCAAGTTATATTTTTAGGGCCTCACACCTTTCTTTCAATTTACCTTGCAGCACTAATCAAAGTTCATAGTTTTACTTCTAACTTCATTTTCACTAGCAACAGTTCAATAGTATATAATGGATTTCAACCAACTTGTTGCCTTTACTGCACATTTTCAGCAAAGGCTATGCCTCTTTTACCTACCTATTAAGAATTTTTTTTATTTATTTGTGGTCAAATAATGAAATGAACAAGGTGGGCTTTTGTGCAACATTCACCAGTTAGTAGCTGATTAGTTTTGTTTATTGTGAATAGTTCGATGTCGTTCTGTTACCTTGAACATTGGCGTTAATGGTTTTCGGCATCATTTATAGCATAATATAGGATTAACTGTAGCTATAAATATAAGCGTCCATCTGCATCTTGAGCCTTGAGGTTATTGCCACTCCTGCTTTGGCTGTGGATCATAAAGGGGCAACCACAGAAAGTTTCTCCAATAAGAAGGGCTGAGCTGGCCCTCCATAATAAATAATTACACCATTGATATTTTGCTCAAGATATCTCCCAAATCTCCAGTCCCATTAACTATGCATTATATGCATAATATGCATTCCAGCCTCACTGGGCTCACGGTGCTGGGTCCACTCCGTGTATATCATGGAATTGAAATGCTGAACTGTCTTCCAAACTTGTGGTTTAATCTATGGAGTTTCCGCCCTTTTTGCCTTTTTGTACCACAAGGGTTTTGAATGATAAAGAATGGGAAAAAAGGGGTACAGGAGGATTGTAGAAATCTGATGAAAAATGATTATTTGAAAAAAAATTAATAAGCCTTAAGATGATTTTCATAATTTGCTTACAAAATGCCTTACTAAGATACATGACAGGACGACTCTTTATTGGCAGATGCATACATGGGGTGGTTTTACAGTCTTTTACATAACTGCTCTAACTGTCCAAAGTGTTCACTGCCCAAAACAGTTGATTTTAAGGACGTAAAACAAAGTATAGTTTAAACCTGTTTTTTTTTTAATTAGCGTAACTTTTAACCTTTCTGATGTTTTATCCGGAGAATCAAATCCATAGTCCAGCTACAGAAGTAGCTCGTATTATATTCTCGCTGCTTCCAGACCAAAATGTGCTTTTGCTATTTCTGTTCTGAAAAACTTATTCTCATTAATGGGAAATATTTTTCTCCACTAGAAGCTGACATCCCCCCCCCCCCAAAATGATTTTCTTCTATTGAATCATTTCAATGTTCTCCAAGATTCTATCCTCCACCCCTGAATTATTGTGAGTGTAAAGTAATTCTCAGCTGCCCTTTCGAATTTCCATGTTCTCTTCCTCCTCCTCTGTTTCCAGCACTGTCAGTGTTTGGGTGGGGTCTGTCTTGTTCACTAAGCATCCCATTCAGCCTCTATGGGATTTGCTTTGCTTAGCCACAGACATCTAATTACTGTGACAGTGTTCAGCAGGCTGCAAACTACAGAATACGGATAAAGCTGACTTCTGTGGGCCAGCAAATTGTCGAATGCAATAGGTAGAATTATCTTATTGTGTGCTCTACGATTTCTTATACGTAATTAGCTGTCTTGTAAATACCAATATGTGACTTGTCACACATTTAATTGATTCTAATACTATTTGGAAGCTCTGTATACTATGGTCAAGTGTAATTAACCAGTATACCTTCTCCTTCTGGTAACATTGCTTTTAATAGTTTTTTGCGTTGATTGCCTGAATGTTTATGTATGAAAGGAATCTGTTTAATTTTATTTATTGGGTGTGTTAAGTTGCCATAGATCCTATAGTGTCTGCTTATTGGTGCTTTTTCTGGATCACCCAATAATCTGCACTTTGACCCATGGGTGAGCAAATTTATTTTTTTATGCATTCCTTTGTTTTTTGTTATTTATCAGATATACTTAGTGGTGTTTATGTACTTCTTAAAATCAAATATAGGTTATTAAGAAAATTTACCTTTTAAATGGCTTTGCATATTTTTTTTTCTATGCATTATGTCTATGCTATATAAATGTTGCCGGATCAGTTTAGTTTTAAAACGGTTCCTAGTTTTAGGAGAATGGAAGTTTTGTGAGTTTGCATTATTTTACTGTGATTCTGCCAGAGAATATTTATTTGTTTAGGATTTTTTTTTCTTTTCACTGACAAAATAATTCAGCTATTGAATCATTGGTGATCCTTCTATATAGTAGTCTTTGCATTTTTTAATTTTTCCCCACAAATGTTCATGTAATGAGTTTTTATTTTTTCTTATTTGAAACTACTAAGGTAGATTTAGTGAGGCAGGAGTTAAATCAAACCGCTAAACATATTTTGACCGTGTTTTGTATCTTTTCATATGTACGTCTGTCTTTTCACGTGGTGCACATTTATTAATAATTTAATATAGATGAGAAGCTGTTCTCTGACAGGACAGAGGCCATGGAAAGGAATGAATGTCCACAGAGCTTCTGTTGAATAGAATTTGTGCGATTCAAGCTAACAAGGTTTAAACAAAAATTACAAACATGCAATGCAGTGTTTTTAGCCAATCCACATACTCAAGCATTGATTACTTACTTTTTCCTAATCTATACTTTTCCACCCTTTATTTGTGTGGTCTACTTTTCTATTCTCTCTCCTTTTTGTTCACATTCTGTGGTACAGTCCCTTTGGGACGAAACCTGGGTCATTTTCTCCTTTTAATAATTCTATTTTGTATTGGTTCACCATATTTTTGTAATCTTTGTTGAGTTTCCTTCGTTGTGAGCTCTATGTTGGTCTTTACTCTCCTACCGTCACTTGGTGTCTCTGGTTTCATCCAGTGATTTCACATCCTGTCTAAGACGTTGTGAAATATTTCTCATGTTCTGTTTTGGTAGCATCTCCTAAAAGAATTGCATCAAAGCCCCTTCCTCAACATTGGTCAATTGTTTGAGGCCCTTTACTTATCCAAAGCCTCCTGGGTCTTCATGTAAGCCCTCCTAGTGTGATCTCCCAGGCCTTGCCCTCTAAAGACAAACATGAAGACCGTGAGAAGAAAAATTATACAAGACTAGCAGGATCTTCAAAGCTTGTGTGACCTCTGCAATTGAGAATGTAGAATGTATGTTGCATCTTGAGATAACCATTTATCTCAGTGAGCTACTTATGCTGTAGTTGAAGATGTCTTTTCACAGAACCTATTTGTATACCTGTGTACTGTTCCATGGAAACGCTTGGTTTGCTTACATTATTTCTCTGGATCTTTTAAGGTTTTTTTTTTTTATTTGGTAGTTGTATATTCTGTTCTATATAATTTTCATTAGCGTTTTTTCTTTTTTTTGTATACAATGATCTTTAACATTTATTGTATAAAATTGATAGAATTGTTCTAGTGAGAGAAACTGATTGACTTTGGCATGTGTCTTTTTATGGCTTACATTGTAAGAATAACAATAACAGATCCAGGCTGTAGCCGAAAAAAAAACTTTGCTCAATTAACTTTGGAAGTGTTATTATTTTGACTATGGGAAAAAGTACTACAGACAGTGCACAGTAGCCATTAAATAAATATTTCTGCTGCCATTGATGTTGATTGACGTTTCATCTCTGTGTATCAGTAGTGTCACGTTACCCATTTCAGGCTTTAGCTTAATGTGTGCCAGAAGTTCTTGTTTGTCACATTTTGTACAGGGAAATCCCTTTTAGATAGGTAAAGAACCTCAAGGACCATGTCCCTTATGTGTCCCTTTGCTTACCCATTCTACCATTATGCAATAACCAATGTTGAGATTCACCTTGTACAGCCTCTAGTTGTCCACAACTTGAGAACTGGCGCATGCATTTAATACATATTTATTTTATGTTTATTACCTTACCTAAAAATGTTTTCCACTGGGGCTGGAGATTCACTTTCCTTTACGTACCTCCATGGGTTTACAAATGGGGATTCTTTTCCCCAAAAAGGGACCTTTTGATGAGTGTGAACTGCAGTTGTACACAAAGTCTCACTGAGGCAAATCCAGACTGACCACACCCAGCCACACTGATGCACACGTTATTATTGGCCAAATAAAAAGCACTCTAAAATACACATCACATTGAACCACAAACACATCTTAGTTTGTAGAACACATATTTACCAGACTCCTGGATCATAGAACACTCCCTCTCGTAGTTGGTCCCATCTATCTTGTTAGTAGCACAGGGTCTTGTGCACCTGAATATTGATGCAATAGTAATCATGTACAGCAATTAATTCTCAATGCAAGTATGTGTATATGTGTGTATGTATGTATGTATGTATGTGTATATATATATAATTATTTTCTCCCCATACCATTCGGTGGATCTTGCTACTCTATTTAATTACTTTTAATTTCCCACTAACTTGAGCTGAAGTATTATATCAAATTCTAGTAGCGGTTTTCATATATATATTGATTGTCTATAAAATTCTCCTGGCTATTTTATTCAACAAGTTTGTGGTGCTACAACATCATAGTGGAGTTATAGTTTGATAACATAAAGGATACAAATAATAATAGCATAAGCAATTCTGAATTTATTGTATACATGTTATTGTAGGTGTGGACAATTGAGTTTACTTCAAGAGCTGAATGCATCTTAAGTTATAGTGGTCTAGCTCAACATATACAACCATGGCTGTTGAGGCAAAATAATTAGTGTATGTGCAAGTTCTACATTCTTATATTCTACATTATATTTATATATATCTTTTATTTGACAACAGAAATATTCAAAATCTGCAACCCATATGCATCACAGGCTTGAAACAGACTTGGGCTGGATGCTGTGTTCCTTTGTGGTGTGTGTGTGTGTGTATGTATGTATATATAATATATATAACAAAAGATATGGTATGTAACACACTCACTTGACTGGAGACAGTTTTAATATGCCGGGTGCTAAAAATCCAAAAAGTATATACAGCATGCAAATAAAGTTGATGCACAGGGTCTTCTTCTTATAAAGTTTATTGGCTTAGTGAAGGTCCAACGTTTCGGCTCTCACTGAGTGGCAAATACTGTATTTGCTCGATTATAAGACAGGGTTTTTTTTTAGCGCAATCGCTTATATATTCAAGGTTCTCTTATAAACAGACCTCAAATAGAGATCTGACTATTAGACTAAGATCCAGACTCGGACCTTGATCCTCCCCTCTGACAGCCTCTGCTGCTGGCGGTACTTCCTCTGAGGCTTCTATGATGGAGCGCCGGCGTGACATGACCTTCTGGTGTTCCACCATAGAAGCGCCGGTGTAAGTGTCGGGTAGCAGCGGAGGTTGTCTACACGCATCGCGCAGATGTTCACCAGCTGTCAGAGAGGAGGATCCCCCAGCAAGGCTGCAGGAGACCTGGATCCTCCTCTCTGGCAGCCAGTGAATGTCTGTGCGATGCGCGCAGACAACCTCCGCTGCTACTCGACACTTCCGCCGGGGCTTCTATGAAGGAACACCGGCATGACGTGACCTTCCTGTGCTCAGCTATAGAAGCCCCAGCGGAAGTCCTAGGTGGAAGCGGAGGCTGTCTGCACCCACTTGACCCTAGGGAGTCTGGAGCACGGGGGACAAGTCTTATATATCCTTTTACATAATTTCCCTATAGCAAATGCATAGAATGATTCTACAGAAACCCCCCCCTTGTGCATTTGTATAATTCCTGTAGCCAGCTCATAGGCTTGCAGGAGGAACACATCCTGCTAGCCAAAGTGCACGTGTGGTCTACTCACAACCAGACATCTGTTCAACTTCAGTACTTCCTTGAATAATTGTGGCTTAGTTTTAAAATATGCTATGCCTCTGTGTGTTGATGGTCGCTAAAATACTTTATTACACAAGCAAGTAAAGGTCCCTTTTCTAGGCTCTAATGTATAATTGCATAAAGTAGTCTTAAAAGGTAGAATTTTTTAAACTGACCAAACAATTTTTTAACTGGGTACATCTGTAACTAGTTATATCTGTAAATGCCTTGACATTCCCATTAAAATTTCAAGCTTTGAAGCATGTGTTTTAATCTCAGATGGTTCCTGCTGTGAACCTTTCAGAATGTCATCATGGGGGAATATTACCTTTCATGCTTCACTAAGCATTACTATGTAGCCATGCCAGACTCTGGTCTATGAGCAAAAGTTATCTATATATGTCCATATCCTTTTTTTTTTTTTTTTTTTTTTTTTAAAGAAAGTCTCCATTAGCTTGGCGTGAGGCAAATGTGATTTATTTAAGGTTACCTTCAGACATTCACAATGACTGCTAAGTCGCCTCTGTACGCACCGGATTAGTACCCCTACTATGAATGTACCCTTAGCAGTTGTGCACAAAGGACCCTCATCAGTTTTACTGGTAGGGAAGTACTAGGAAGGTGATTTTAACATAATCATATTATGGGGATCAGATACATGCCCCAAAGGCAAGCCCAGCACCCAGATTACACAAAGTGGATTTGTCCATTCTTGTTATCTATCCCTACCCTTTTCTTAAACACTTACCTTGCTGAAGTCCTGTGGTGGAAGTGCAAGGCGTCTGACTGCTTCGACACGGCGCTGGTGCTTGATGCTGAGTGCCGAGATATGTTGTCGAATTCCGGCACTTGCCATCAAGCGCCAGAGCTGCGATGGAGCTGTGAGACAGAGGGCCTCTGCTCCCACCACTGCATTCGGTGCCACACCGAGGCGGGTGTAGGAGAGAGACGAGCACGAAACAGTCGCTAACATGTCTCGGCGTGGCCCCTTTAGTGTATAAACCTTTATGTCTTATTGGGCATTTTAAGTCAAAGTAAGACTTTATATGTTATATAAGCTTGAAATTGGTAGCCGACTGACCCTTTATTAAATATTAATGGAATGTTATTTGTTGTATTAAACTAAAAGGATATACAAAAAAAATATATATATATATAATTTTTTTTCCAATTTCAAATGTATCTTAATATACAGCAAACTAAACGCTGCTTATAAATCACACACACACATATATATATATATATATATACCGTATTTGCTCGATTATAAGACGAGGTTTTTTTCAGAGCAAATGCTCTGAAAAATACCCCTCGTCTTCTAATCGGGGTCGTCTTCTAATCAGACCTCAAATAGAGGTCTGATTAGGAGACTAAGATCCAGATCCCCCGCACTGCTGCAGGGGACCTGGATCCTCCTGTCTCACCCCCCCCCCATCATACACACACTTACCGGTGCTTCCTTGCTTCCTACTGCGTTGCCGCAGAGAGAGAGAGAGAGAGAGAGAGAGAGAGAGAGAGAGAGTGTTAGTTAGTTAAATGGGGGTATAGGGTGTGTGTGTGTGTTAAATGGGGGCATAGGGCATTTCTGGAGTGGCGTTAAGGGGGGATTTAATAGCGCACTCTGCCTCCTGAAATGCCTTATACCTCCCTATATGCCACTCTGCCCCATAATATGCCTTTTAACCCCCTAAATGGCAGAGTGGCATATAGGGGTATAAGGCATTTCTGGAGGCAGAGTGCTCTATACAATGCCTTTTAACTCCCATAATGTCACTCTGCCTCCTGAAATGCCTTATACCTCCCTATATGCCACTCTGCCCCATAATATGCATTTTAACCCCCTAAATGCCAGAATGGGATATAGGGGTATAAGGCATTTCTGGAGGCAGAGTGGCACATAGGGGGTTAAAAGGCATATCATGGGCCACAGTGCCATATTGGAGTGGCAAGCCTGGGGGCAGATGTGCGTAACTGGGGGACAGGTTGGAAAACACAAGAAATAAAAACAAAAAAAATCTTTTTCTCAATCATAGCTTTTATTAAAAAAAATAGTTTACATGAATTAACATTTACTGGTAAAACTTTTTTCCTTTGGGGTCGTCTTATATTCAGGCTTTTTCTTTTTTTCCTAAGTTAATATTCAGATTTTGGGGGGTCGTCTTATAATCAGTCGTCTTATAATCGAGCAAATACGGTATATATGTGTGTGTGTGTGATTTATAAGCAGTGTTTAGTTTGCTGTATATTAAGATACATTTGAAAATGGAAAAGTTCATGTTGGGTCATTTCTCTTTAGATTAAGCTAGTATTAAAAATTAAAATTATTGAACTAATAACCTAACCAGCCTGAAAGGCCAGCATATGAAGTGTGACAATGACTTTCTTTAATTGCTGAATCGGGCTGTGTCTAGATGCCCAATGATGCATGGTATGCTCTCCTGGGGTGCCGTTACTAATGAGGACTGCTCTAATCACTCAGGAAGCCTGCCAAGATTGTAATTGGGCAGTAGTCACGTGACCCTGGATAGGATGTTGTGTTTGCTTAGATTTTCACCATAGAGAGAGGCTTTAGAATACTAAAGCCTTAATGATAACACTCATTTTTTCCTTTATTTAAAAAAAAAATCTAGTTTGAACAGATCAAGACAAGTTAAGCAATCGGAGCCCTCGATCACATGTTATAATATTAAAACAAGTTTATAATTATTCAGCTGTATATGCAAAACCAAATCTAAAAAGTAACAAAAATATTTTTTTTTGTGTAAAACCCTCATCCCCTTAAAAAATGTACTCAACTAATGTTTACATACATACATACATACATACATACATACATACATACATACACACACACACACACATAGACCTTGCATACCAGCCCATGTAGGTAGAAGTATCAAGTTTCTTTTCCCTGCATGCTAGCTGTCGGGTCCATGGGCCAATCAGAATTGGATGTATTTTTATTAATGGGAGTCTTGTCTGTACACCTAAACACACAACTCTTCTGCTGGGCAGGCAAATAAAAGCTGCCATCAACTCCAAAGCTGATGGTCAATCCCACTACAATCCCAAGACAATATTAAAAGGATTACTATGTAGAGCATATCCAGGGGCGTAACTAGAAACCGCAGGCCCTGGTGCGTGAACACAAAAATTACACACACTTACTCATGCTCACACACACAATTACACAATTATAGACCTCTGCTGTGTTTTTTCAGTCATGATATGGCTAAGATGAATAAGGTAAAATGTATGGGATGATGTTATATATCTAAGATTAACATTGTATCTTCTTATATTTCTAGCATCATCTGCGACCATGACGACTGAAGCTTCCCTGGAGGTTGAAGTAAATGAGAATGAACAGCCTAAAGTCCAAAATGAGCAAGTAGGGACCTCTATTGAGCAGGATCAACAGGGAGAAGAAATCACAGCAGAAAAAAATGAAAGCCCAGAAAACAAAAACCCTGAAGAAACTGCAACAAAGTCACCCTCGTCCCCATCCAGTGTAGGAGAGAGAAGCCCTGGAAAACAGAAGAAAGAGAGAGAAGCATCTGAAGGCAAAGGGATCTCTCGTTTTTTACCACCGTGGCTTAAGAAGCAAAAGTCACAAAGCTTTTCTGAGCCTAAAGAGGATGATGGCAAGAGCAAAGCAGAAGAAACAGTGGAGCCAGCTAAAGAAGATGACAGTGAAGGTGTTAAGTCAGGTGAAGATCAGCCTGTTGAGACAAAGTTGGAAGAGAAGGAAGAGAAGCGATCTGTTAGCAGTGCAGAGACACAGGTAATATTAATATATACTATTCTTATATGACAGGTAACAAGTGACTGGTTTAAAAGCCGTTTTTTCCAAAAATATAATCTGGGTAACAAGTGGCGAGCATGGTGTGAATTAACGATTTGCTGGGCAAATCACAAAGGTCAATGCATGCTTAATTCAGTTCTTGGAAACTCCCTCTACCTGACTTCATTTTAGTTTTTCCATGTTGAGAATGTAATAAAAAGGTTTCTAACTTTTTGTAAGGACCCCTGGCAAGTATCTTACCTGAGTTTGGTTGTGCTGGGCTTGAAGTAAGTTTGGCAGATACACAGGTTTGGCAAAGGTGGTAATAAAACAAATATAATATTTTACCACTGGGGTAACTCAGCAGCTGCCATTGTATTGTTAGGTTGTAAAGAGACATACATTAAGGCTTTTGTACGTGTTTATTTTTGAGATTAGTGCTTCTTTTGAAGCATGTCATCTTAAAATGAGACTTATTTTGAAGCTCACTTAATTTGTGTAATTGTGTCTGTCTCAAATATACACTGGTACACCTTCTATAGAGAATGAAGTATGTTTCATTGTTGTGTACAAGTTTTTGATCTATTGCTATATATTCATTTTGCAGTTGTTCAGTACCTTTTTATATATATATTTTCCTTTGTAACATCTTGAAATACACACACCCTCCTGTTTTTATTGACCAGGCAATTGTATTAGGCTAGATTTGTTGTCAAGACAAACAGATGAGGTAACAGGTTACCAGCTGTGACATAATGGCTCTAGAAAATTCCTTGAGAAAATATTTACTGTATACGATAAGCATTCCTTTTATAATACAAATAAAAATCTTTTTAGATGTATTAAGGCATTTTTTTTTCCTGTCAGTTTTATGTTTAAGGATACTGTGATCCTATGTTTGTAGGTGAATGTATCCTTTTCTCTAAAAATGTACTATTTGAAGACGCATAAGAACAATTCGGTCCATCTCGTCTGCCCCACCTCCCGCTGTAAAAAAAGACTTCATTTGGTCATTGGTCTGTTCCTACAGACCTCTGTTTTAGCCATCTCTCACAGTGTCTGCATGTTCGGTATTAAGTGCTGAGATACGGGGGAGCACTGAAACAGAGTTTTGTATGAGCAGAGCTTTTGATGTTCCCAACAGGTGTAAACAAATGCTGTAGTTAAGAATGCTTTAAAAAATGGACATGTTAATAGTTCATTTTTTTGTAACTAAACAAAATGCTAAGTGATTGAACAGAAGAAAAATCTAAATTAAATCATAATTTTGTCTTACCATCCTTTGCCTTCAAAACAGCATCAGTTCTATGTAAGCTTGCACACAGTTTAACGAACTCGGCAGGTAGATAGTTCTAACCATCTTATAGAACTAACCACAGTTCTTCTGTTGATTTAGGCAACCTCAGTTCCCTCTCTCTCTCTCTTCGTGTAATCCCTTGATGATGTTAAGATCAGGGCTGTATGGGGCCATGCCATCACTTCAGGACTCCTTGTTCTTCTTTACATTGAAGGTAGTTCTTAATGACTCTGGCTGTATGTTTGGGGTAGTTGATTAATTCTAACCAAATCCTCAAGTCCATTTGAGGAAATGCAGCCCCAAACGTGCAAGGAACCTCCACCATGCTTCACTGTTGCCTGCAAAAACGCATTCTTATACTGCTCTCCAGTCCTTTGGGAATACACTACCTTTTGCTACATCAGTGTAGAGCACTTGTTGCCATATTCTGCACCTCAGCTCCTGTATTTTTTCCATGAATAGTTGAGGCACTTGGCCTTGTTTGCATGTCAGAAGTATGGTCTTTTTTTGTAGCAAGTATTCCATGAAGAGCACATCTGACCAGACTTCTCCGGATGGTAGATGGTAGTTTACCACTGCTTTCTGCAAATGCTGATGGTACTGCTGAAAATCTTCCAATTGCCAAGGAAAGGAAGCATGATTTGTGTGTTTCATCTACTGAATTAAGTTTCCATGGATGTGACCACTGCGTTTACACTCCTCAACATTGCCTTTTTTTGTGCTTCTTTAAAAGACCTTAGACAAAATCCCTATCCACCTGGAGATGTCTGTCTTGGGACTTTGCTGCTGCAGTATAACTTACCTTATGTCTTGTTGCTGTGCTTAGTCTTCCCATCGTGTATGAATTTGACATTAAAATGTGTTCAGCAACCTCACCTTTTTTAGTGAGTTCAGCTATTCCTCACCCAGTTTTATTCCTTATACACAGCTGTTTCTGTTTATGATTGTGTTCAACCTTCATATTAAATTGATGGTCACCACTGCCTGTTGTATGTGTTGTTTAATCATATACCTAATTATACACAAAATCCCTGACTTTGTGCAAGTATGCTTAGAATTGATGCTGTTTTGAAGGCATAGGCCACACCAACTATTAATTTGATTTAGATTTTTCTTGTGTTCATTTACTTATAAACTATAAAAATGTCTATTTTAGAAATCATTCTTAAATTACTCTCATCTGCTTAAAACTTTTGCACAGTACTGTATATAATATAATACAGATTTTAAGCAGAGTTTGTTTTTTTTGCTTTGTAGCCTGCTAAAGAAGAAAACAAAGAGGAAGAGACACAAAATGTAGTTGAAGACAAAGTAGAAAATGAAGGTGATGTTGGAAAGGAAGAACATGTTCCCAAGCCTGCAGAACCAAAGAAAGAGATTCCTCTCAAATCCCCCAAAAAGTTGAAGACTGTGCCATGTAAGGTGACCTTATTAGATGGAACTGAATACAGCTGTGATCTGGAGGTAAGCTTGCATTTAAATACGTCTGCATCATAACAAAGGTGTTTATTGATCTGCTCCTGGAATACATCATGTGCTATTGAATGCAAGTTTGCAATAATCATCGTAGTCATCTACAGTTTAGTGACCTGTTTTCGTTATTATGAGTCCTGATGGGGTTAGATTATAATGACTAACTTTCCTGTGTGACTGACTGCACCTGTGCATGCTATTTGTACACACACAAACGGAAATTCTGCTGCAAAGTAGAACCGTTCACAGAAACATGCCATCACCTGCTTACAGCAACTGCCCCAGAACAGTTTTTCCCTTTTCCCAGTGATGAGTTTGATAAGAGTTGATGAGTTGATAAGAGCCTTTTTGTTCTAAATGTCCTATTTTGTAGGGCTGCAACTAACGATTATTTTAATAATCGATTAGTTGGCCGATTATTTTTTCGATTAATCGGATAAAAAAAATGAATGTAAATTTTTCATTTATTTAAAATAATTTACTAAACAAATGATGTTAAATACAAACAGCAGAATAAAAAAACTTTGATAATACATTTCTTGTCTTTATTTCCCAACCAGCCCCCCAATATATGCACATTTGAGCCCAGGCTTGCTACGCTGCCTCCCAGACATGCCATGCTGCCCCCCCACATATGCCACGCTGCCTACCACAGCACTCCACGCTGCCTCCCACATATACCACACCACGCTGCCTCCCACATCTGCCACTCCACGCTGCCTCCCACATATGCCACTCCACGCTGCCTCCCACATATGCCACTCCACGCTGCCTCCCACATATGCCACTCCACGCTGCCTCCCACATCTGCCACGCCACGCTGCCTCCCACATCTGCCACTCCACGCTGCCTCCCACATATGCCACTCCACGCTGCCTCCCACATATGCCACGCCGCCTCCCACATATGCCACTCCACTCTACCCCCCACATGCCACTGTGCCTGATACGCCTTATACCCCCTGAAACACCACTCCATCCTCCCCAGACATGCCACCCTGCCCTCCCCACATATGCCACGCCATGCTGCCTCCCACAATGCCTCCCACATATGCCACGCTGCCTCCCACATCTGCCACTCCACGCTGCCTCCCACATCTGCCTCCCACATCTGCCACTGCGCCTGATACGCCTTATATCCCCTGACACTCCATCCTCTCCAGACATGCCACCCTGCCTCCCAGACATGCCACTTCTCTACCCCCAGATATGCCACTCTACCCCCAGATATGCCTTATTCACCCTGATACACCACTCCGTCCTCCCCAGACATGCCACACTGCCCTCCCCACATATGCCTTATATACTGTATATGCCTTATACCCCCAGATATGTCACTTCACTGCCCCCAGGATTTAGATTCCCCTAAATTAACCCTAAACTCCCCATTAACCATAACTGCCCCTAAATTAACCCTTAACACCCCCTTAACCACAGCATCCCCTAAATTAACCCTAAAGACCCCATCAACCACAGCATCCCCTAAATTAACCCTAAACACACCATTAACCACAACTGCCTCAAATTAACCCCAGACACCCCATTAACCACAGCTGCTCCTAAATTAACCCTAAACACCCTATTAACATAACTGCCCCTAAATTAACCCTAAACACCCAATTAACCATAACTGCCCCTAAATTAACCCTAAACACCCCACTAACCATAACTGCCCCTAAATTAACCCCCACCTCCCCTAACTTTCAGTAGCCCAAATATATATATATATTACATACATATATACATATATATATATATATATATATATATATATACACACACACACACATTATATATATATATATATATATATATATATATATATATATACACATATACATATACTTACAGTTAGATGAGTGTCACAGCCATGTGGTTCTGGCCTGGAGAAGGAAGGGGCGGGGCCAGTTGTCACAGTGATTACAGGGAGGGGGAGTAAGTAGGAGCTGCTGCTGTGAGACGGTGAGTCAGACTAAACGGATTATATAATGAGGGGGATTTTTCAGAGTGTTTGCTCTGAAAAAACCCTCATTTTATAATCGATAATAATCGATTCAACTAATCGATAATGAAATTCGTTGCCAACGAATTTCATTATCGATTATTATCGATTTTATCGATTAGTTGTTGCAGCCCTACTATTTTGTAGTTTGCAAAGACATATACACTGGCTTTTGTAGGCAGTGGCGATCATGGTCCTGTTAGGGAGATTGCAGTACTTACCCTGACTGCATATGTAGCTGGAAAATAAATCAGGGTCTGCGCTTTTGCACCAAATACCTCAATCACAGTTTACATGCTGTCACCTTGTGAAGTATTGAAATAAAGAGTTGCATTATGATGTCCTGTCTTGGTGTTCTACTTCAAGTGGTACTTGTCTACTTGCGTGGTTGCTGAATGGGTAAGGTGGTGAGTATTAATGCCCTTGGCACAGCTTCTCCCCATGCCCTGGCCCTGCCTCAAATTAGGCATCAACGGTTTTGCCTAATTTCTAACTGTTGCCGGGGCACTTAAATATCATATGACATGAGCAGGCATTGATGGGTTGTCGCTATAGAAAACTGCTAAGGTTAACATGCTGGACAACTTATCTGTAATAGTATTTCATAGGGAGCAGACCCCTACAGCTATACCCTTCTTTTGTATTGACAGTAATGGTTGTTCTTTATAAATCATTGTTGATTTGGGATCCGAAAAATTAAAATATGCTTATGGTACATAAGAGAAACTTACGCTTACTGTGTAAGTGCATTAAAGATGCTCAGTCAGTGGCCTTGACCTTCAGGCACATAGATCTGTGTCTTATATCTGCTTCATTGTAACTTTATCCGTTCTAGATGTCACGTGTTACAAATAAGATCTTTGATTGAGTTTTCGTTCAGCTGTTTTTCTGTTTTGCCTAAATAACCAAGGGATCACAGGCCAATTCAAAAAGCAGTTACGTATGCAAATAGTAATAGCTTTTCAATGAAGTAATTTCCTGCTGCTTTTACTCTTAATGTGATTTATGTGATTATTACATCTTTGCCTGAGGCTGCACAGCACTGCTATGAGTTGGAAATTCAGCAAAGCCAAGTGTATTTACATTTCAATACTGGACATATGCCACTACATTTCATTAATATGACCATATTACCCAAGTTGCAATAATAAACTGAATTCTGGAGTGCTATTAATCCTATTTCCACATTTACCACCATACTATTTTGAGTTGTGTTTTATGTAAAGTGAGAACCTTCTTGTTATACTGTTATCCTGTATTGTCAATTCAAGTAAACTGCACAGTACATATGTTTCAGCAAAAGGACCTAAGATGTCGTCACTCTTAGTGCTAATTTATGAGTTTCTTTAACAAAAGTATATTGAGTAGAAGAAGGAAATATCCCATCAAAAGAATTATTTGTTTTGGGTATATGAAACACCTGCCACTGCTGTTATTGTTTGGGATTTTCACATTGGCTTAATACCCAACTAAGGCGTGTGTGCAGCACAGTATTTAAATATACAAAAGGTGTAGGATTTGGCCTTACCTTATGTAGTATTCCCTTATTTTGGCTGAAATATATATCAGAAACTCCCTATTCAGTTTCTTTATATTGTCTTAAGAGATGGAGGCTGATGCATAGGAACGTAGCACGAGTTTGTAATGTGTAAAGTCCCCAGTGAATTGTCTTAGCTTGTGTCTTTTTTTTTGTGTTCAAAATATTGTAACGTCCATCCTGTGCCAGATACACGAACCATGTAATAGGTGCTTCAGATAACAGCATGCTGTGGACCACAAAGGCTGCATATTCCATATTTATTTGGCAAACAGGCTTCCACCTAAGATTTAGGCCAGAATAAGCCCACGCTGCTGAATTGAACATTGCCAGTAGCATCCAATGCCCAAACCTGTCAAATCAATAAATGACAATTCTGCCTTATAATTCTGCCACGTCAGCGACATATTTGAGACATTTCTGACCCTTGTGTCATGCGGTTGGGCAATCCCTGTGGCCTCGTGGGACACGTTATTTTTAATGGGGATGTGGGTGGGGAGTGAGGCATGCCGCTCCTACAACCCAGAGAAGCGGCAATTCCCAGGTATGGTAAGGAGGAAACTGTTTCTTAAAATTATTTGCATATATTTTATGCAATTAACTTTTCAGGGGAGATGATAAAACAGATCTAAATTTTTCATGCATTAATGTTGCCTTATATGGAGTTTATTTGCAGTCTGTACTTTATAATCAGGAACAGGATAACACCTGAGCAATAAGCCTATAACTCGCATAACTGCTCTAGTAGTAGCATCTCTTTTAAATCAGGACAGGAGGATTGCCTCTTTTTAAATGCATTTTCATGTCCCTCTTGTTTGATAATTGACTCCCATGAACTTGCACCTGTTTTTCTATGTAATATGAAATGCAATTTCTGCTTTGGTATTGACAAAGCTTCATTTTGCCAAAAATGCAACAAAAAAGAGAAAAGCAGAGTATTGTCAAGGAGACACTGCCTGACCTATTTTTATAAAGCCCTTGAAAAGCTTTTAAATGCGGTGCATCCACCTGGAAACAGCCAATTGTGCAATCTCATTATGAGACAAAGTGCTGGCTTACTAATGACCGCTGATTGCTCTGAAGTCTGCTTCGTTTTCTTTTTCCTTTCCCTGCACTTTATGCTCATACATTGCTGAGATAAATATTTTATTGAAGAAAGCATTAAAAGGGCTGCCTTGCATGATCATGTTTTAGGCACGTCTGAGCAACTGATGCATATCGAAGCTGACACAAGCTTCTTCGCAGCTTACAGTTCAAGAGCATTTGTTGTGTCCCCCAAGGAAATAGCTACCCTCTGAACAATTTCTTTTAGGAGGAGCTAGCTAAGTTTCTCCGTGTATATCAAGTAAGGATAGCACACTGCTTTTATATTTTATTTTAACCCTCTAGTGCTTACACACGTGGAAATCTCCGATTTGATGGTTTCAATAAATCTAGAGCCCTTTGCCAACAACACCATTTCTGATCTGAACTTCTAGTAGACTTTCTGTTTTGGGGACCATATACCATTTGAAAAATATTTATTGTATAGCATATTGTTACTTCGAACAGTTATTCCATGTTTAAATGTTAACTGTATATGATGGTAAGTTGTGGGTCTTTATATTGTAGGTATATGTTGCTGATAGTTCAGGCTTTGGCAGCACCTATAACGTGATGTTGGTTTCTCACGACTAGCTCTGTCCACAGAGAGGTGACACACTGTAGAAATTTAGTTGGATAATGTTACTCCTTTATGATGATGATTTAGCAAGCCTTTTCATATAAGGTTTGTCTAAAACATTACCCACACCTGAAGGGTGTTGTATATGTGGATTGCTGAAAAATAATTATGTTGGGCTCCTTAATTCTACATGATTGTTGTCTTCGCACATTCTCCATGTCTCCATGTTGTAAATGTTTAAATCTTTTTGAAACACATGTACATCTGTGAATGATTTCCACCTGAATTTCTCTGCAGATGCCAGTGTTTCTTTTGACAAGCCGCTGCCAACAAAAATAAATTATACAAACGTTTAAAAATGTATGAGATTCCCCATATGGTGAACTCCTGTTTAGAGAATAGTATAAAGATATAGTGGTTTTATCTTTTACTTATCTTTTAGATACAAGTGGAGAGACACAATATTAGTTTATGTAAGTTTGAAACCCTAAGAGGTTTTCCAAGTTCAATTCTAAATTCTCATAAAGTATTCTCCTCAAAGGCTTTGCAATGTGCTGCATAAGGTCATTTTTTGTATTATGCCCAACAGGTAACTGTCCAGGCTATTGGAGCTCATGTGTTACTCACTCAGACTTTGGTGGGGTAACCCGAGTGTGACAATTTACACTCTGGCGTTCCAGCTCATTCCATAATTATTACACCTTTGTATAACTTATTAATTATGGCTTTTGACTTAAAAGTATTTTCTTTTTTTGTAGTCATGTATGTGGAAGTTGTCGTCTTGCCACCACATCCTGTTTTTCAGCTGCTTCCTTGTCATGAGATGTTTGTAGTTATAACTTTAGAGGGGCTGTGATAGAGGATCGTACACAGTCTTCTAAAATAATGCAGCCAGGAAACATGTTACAATGTCTTACTGGGATGTGAAATATTTTATAATGTAATATTTCCTGAGGGTTCATGTGAAGTTAGGGATAATTAGGACTTTTTATTATTGAATACATGTGTTTTAGTGGTTTGCGAGTCGAGCCTGATCAGTGCCTGTTACCGATTCAGGTAAAACGGACACCTGTATTCCTATAACTGAATATGTGAAACACAGCTCCTTTATTGTACTTTTTAAAGCCAGTTCTGTGTTGTAATGTTAATGCACCTACTTTATTCTTCTGTTGTCCGGAAGTCTTCTAGTTCATGTATTCTATTCAATATCTCAATGTCTTCAATATTCAGATTTCTTTAAGACCCCTTTTCCTTTGTGCTGTCAAATAAACATGTTATCTAACAATGTGGCTGCATCTAATCTTACATTTTGGCACACCACAGCTCAAAGGCATGAAACACGTATTTAATGTGGAATGCTTTGTTTGTTCCATTGCAGCTTTTTCCTCTCTGTCAGCTAAGAGCACAATAACTTTAGTGTCAGGATGGCCTACACATACACAGAGTGCAATGTTTTCTTGGAATGACAGTCTCCTGAAATCTGTTCAGAACAGCAGACTAAGCATCTAAATAAATCACCACAAAGTGTATTTTTGGGCGAAATTTTGAATGCTGCAAATAGCAAGACAGACATGTAGGATTCCACAGGAGTCTGCATTACTTCTGTTTCAGACAGAATTGTTTGTAGAATGCAAATGCTTGGCACTGTCATTAGCTGAACTCCGTTCTATTCCGAATGTTTTTTTGTTTTTTTTTAACCCATAGATATGTCATGTTTAAAGACACTGTTCATCCTGTTGAATTTAACGTTTTGAAGCAGGCAATCGGTGGCAGAAAAGTTCTACCATAAAAGTTAATGGGAGCACTTTCCTCGCACGTGTCTAGACATCTCTGCAACGTTACACGAGCCAGCACTCAAGCTGGTTGGAGCCAAGCATGTAATGTGCATGGGTTTGTGTTCAGGATGAACACAACTCCTGCACAACTCATAGCGGCGGGTGACGAAAGGGGAAAATACGCACATATTAGGGGATTCTCTAGAAAATGTAAATGAAATGCCCCACAGTGCTATCATATGCATTCAAGTGCATATTAAGTCTGGAGTGCCCCTTTTAATCCGTATGATCTCTTCAATGTCCACTTCTTAAAAACCTCAATGTACCTATATTTTGAATCCAAAATTCATGCTTATTTTATAAAACGCCGCCATAACTATGTATTTTGGTGTATTTATTTTATAGCAGGGGAGGAGTATAAGGAGTGGTCAATTGGGTAATTCAGTCCTTTTTAAACAAGGTTTCCCAGGGATTGTTCATGCTACATACAGACAAGTATATTCCCAGCCATTGCTTTACCACCAATCAATCATTTATTAAATTGTATTATTTAATATATTTGTTTTTCTCATTTGTGTTAAAAAGCCACATTATTCTGTAGTCTTTTTAGTATTCTTCTCATTTAGGAATTTTCATGCTTGAGACTTGACTAGACTGCTTTTGTCTTAACAAAAAGTTCAGTTTGTATTACTTTTATAATACCTCTTTAAAACATTTCTGAGTAATAGTTATAAATAGCTAGACTTAACAGATGAAACATTATTATTTTGACTCATTGTTTGTTCACTCGTATTGATGGAGCAGATGTTTCTGTCAGGGGCACTTTCTCGCTCTGTGTAAATAAAGATGTACTTATACTCAATGACTTGTTTCCTTGGTTCCTCTTTTTAGTGTGGTATAACAGAATTATACAGATACTGAAAAAAGTAGAACACAAAGCTTCTTATGCCATTTTGAAGGAAATGGGCTAAATATAAACATTTCTGAGAAACTTAACTTTTAGGATATTTTTGATCAAGTAGAATTTATCCAGGATGTCAGCTAGCTGATAATACCCAACATTTTTTAAAAGCCATTAGTAAAGCCTCCAAACGTGGGGGCCCTTTGGAGGAGAAGACCTACATTAGTAATTTCTGTCATCGGTTTTAGCCAGCTTTCACCCCCCCCCAGAGTTGATTAAAAGCAATAATGGCTCTATATAACTCCCCGTCAGCAAGTGTCTCTATACAGGGTTACCTTACGAATGGTACACGCCAGGGTTGCCCTTTCCCCCTTGCTTTATATACTAGCTTTAAAACCTCTGGCGGCGCAAATTACAGCCTGGTCCTCTATTACAGGTTCACATTTTCTGGAGGTACCGAGACTACCCATGGATTGTTTGCTGATGGCATACTTGCTTAGCTAACTAAACTGGAAATTTAATTGCCAGCCTTATTAATTATTAATTAATTATTAATTTATATTCCAGGAGTATGCAAATATTTCCTATCATAATATTAATGTGACAGTCCCAAGTTTTAAGCATAAATCTCCCATCAGTGGGCAAGACCCTGGAACATTACTAAAAATGTGAATGGAATAAAAATAGAATATGTAAACTATATGCTCCTTTAATATAGATACAGTCTGGAAGCAAATAGGAGAGGACTTGCAGAGGTGGAAAAAATAGGAATTGTCGTGGATGGGTAGAGGGTGGCTGCCGTGAATATGTCAATCCTACCGAAATTCGAGGTAAATCTCGAGTTGTGAAAAATACCTTTATATGCCCAAAGATTGCAAAGGGTGCTAGGAATACCATATTTAGAATACTAATTATTACCCTGCGCTCTTTCTCAAGCCATTCTTTTTTTCTGCATCATGAGTAGCGCAAGAAAATGAGGAACTGGGTCCATACAGTTGCCCAGTTCCTTCTGCTTCCAAGGACAGAGAGGCTAAGGTTATATGGCACGTTGCCCACAACCAAATTTGGCATCAAGGTTTGAGACAAAGTAGCGCAAAGTTTTTCATATTTGAGACAAATAAGTATGCTATCAGAATTAGTGTTGACATCTTGGTGTAATTGTGGGATTTTTAAAGTAGGAGACAAAGTAACCGGAAATAGTCTGTACTCTTTTTACCAAACTTATGGATGGCTCCATAAAGAGTTTAAGTGCTTGCGGATTAGACATCTCCTAGAAAATACAGTAGATTCTGGGATGCTGACCTCTACGACTCTCCACCCAATGGTGTCTCTGTGTCCCAAGGCAGAAACAGCCCTGGGACCAATTTCTAAATGCTTTTCTAATATCTTGAAATTCTTTATTTCTGAAAAACTACCCCACATTGTGTCCTGGTATCTTACCCCAGCCAATCTTGCTCACATATTTAAAGACACAAGAGTACTGGAAACTGTGTGGAGAGAAGTCTTCTTTGATAGATTTGATTACCATATTTACCAGGAACAGTGCTTCTTCATGTGTCCAGAGCAGTTATCGCCACAAACGTGTCATACACTTATTTCTTGCCACAGAATAAAAGATTGCACGCAGTGTGAAAAAAGCAATAGCTCCGGGTTTGGACAGAACTAGAGTTATAAATGACAGTTTTCACAAAGGTTTATATAAGACGGCAATTTTAATTGCATTATGATTCGCTTATCAATAATTTATTGATTTGTTCTAAAGTATTGTGCCTTATGCATGCAAGAAGTACTTTCGTTTTAGGTCGCAAAATTGCTGCCATACAATAACTCTTAATGCCACTGGTTAGGAGGTTAGAGGGAAATTTCTTCCTTGGGTTCTCTGGTTTGGAGATTTTGGGTCACTGTCTGAACCATTCTCGCATGTTTTTATTGATTTTCAATATTGTTCCTTGTGGCAGATATGTGTTGGACAGCATATAACATGTTTAATTAAATGTTGAGGGACACTATTGCTAATCACCTGAAACAGGGCATACTTCATTGTAGTTTTTCACCTTGTGTCTATAATGAATGGCTACAGTGAAAGTAATGTCTTATCTCTTCTTTTATCAGAAACGGGCAAAAGGACAAGTGTTGTTTGTCAAAGTCTGCGACCATCTCAACTTACTGGAAACTGACTACTTTGGATTGACCTACCGAGATAACGCTGATCAGAAGGTAAACTATGATTCATATAGCACAATCATATTATTCAGCAGTTTTGGTTGATACAACTAGAATGCCAACATAAGAATATAGTAATTTATGTTAAAAAAATAAAAAATAATAATAATTCAATAAAGTTCTGCCTTGCTGTGGATCGAAAAGAAGGCAAAGACTTCACATTGAAGGAATTTCCAATTGTGCCTCCAAAATGGCAATCTGGTTTCTCACTGGATCAGCAAGTTATAACCCTGCATATTCTTCTTTGCTAAAAATTAACCCCCCCCAACTTTTTTGACATTGATATGGCTTTTTCTTAAAACCACGTTGTTTGTATAGTCTGTCCATTTTATTATGAATAATATGTAAAAAAAAAAAAACAAAAAAAAAACTTCCGCATCTCTGAGATATATAATCTGTCGAATTTCAAGTTTCCTGACTGCATTTATATAACTAGGCTTCTCAAGGATACCTTTGCCTTCTCACCAGAGAGATGTTTTTAATATTTGAAATGCAGTTGTTCATTTCAGTTAAAGATCAGTGTTCTCCAATATTTATCTAAATATTAACATTGCATGTACAGAGTGAAATGTCTTTCTATTCATTGATTTTGACACATGCTCCTCCAACAGATCAAAACAACTCTGCAGGTTAGTTAGTTCCTTCTAGTACATCCAAGGCAAAGTCTCTCTAGATGTGAAGGCCTCGCTGTCTGCATGAGTAAAAGCAGGAATGGGCAGCTTCTAGCTTGTTATTTCTTTTGCTGTTATATACTTTTATACAACCTACAGCATTTCTGTTCATGTTGCTCAAATAGAGAAATTTTTCTTTGCTTTTACAGGGGAAGCTGCAAACTATTTCACATTTGAATGACACATTTTAATGCTTCAGTGCTTTTCTGTGTGAGATGACAGAATGTCGCTTGACATTTTTTTTTATATTTATCATAAGATGAACCAAATAACACATCCCCTTATACTGGCCTTTCCCCAATAACATTCCTTTGGCACCAGTTCACTCTGATTCAAATTTTCCTGTTGTGGCTGTTCTTTTGTAGATTAAAAAGCCTTCGTTTTGTGACCTCGTGTCCAAGTTGTATTGAACGCTGAAAGATGTTTTTTTCGTTCTCTGTTCAGCCAGTACAGTGACCCATTTATGAGCCAGCTGTTGTGCTAGATTGCAGCTGCAGTGCGTATTAGCTGAATGCCAGGCACTCTTGTGTGTACGTAGCCATAGGAGTCCCCCACCCGAGACACAATGCCAAAAGTACCAGAAGATGGGGTTCCAAGCAAACATCCGTATTATGAAAATAATTCTTAGCCACGTCACAGCCATCCCGGCGTTCCTGCTATATTTCAGTTTTAGTGCTTTCTGCTTCCATACTGTAATGTTGGGTATGTTACCTATGTCACCTAATGTGGGAATTATGTAAGCATATGGCAGATTATGGTTGTGGGATTGAATTTTTGTCAGTAGTCAAGACTTGTTATGTGACATGCTGCATAGAGTGAGACTTTTTTGTAAATTGGGATACAAGTATTATCAAACGAGGTGTGATTACCCCTCTAAATTGTGGTGTGCTTGTGCCTACGTAGGGGTCCCGAGTAATGTAGAGGAATATTTATAAAGCACACTTTGCTGCACTGTCTGATTTGTGTTCTTTCTGCTTTTCATCTCATTGCAGAACTGGCTGGATCCTGCAAAAGAAATCAAGAGGCAAATTAGAAGTAAGTACTTCCTCACGCCTTATCTCTGCATCCTAAAGCTATGAAGGTTTGTGATTGTTATTAATTTACCAATCAAGGAACACTTGTAAATTAGGAACAGATGTAGACCAGTTCAGGATGTCTGAATTTTCCCCTCTTACTTGAGGCAGGATGCAGTAGGTTTGATAATAGGATGTAAATTGAGCAGGACAGACTTTCATTGTGCGAAAGGGAAGTAATTTTATTCAGTATTAAGAAAATGCCCCCTCTCCCAAGAACTAAAAACACACAAGCATGTAATATTAATTACAGCTATGTGGTTTATTCTGAATGGTACAAGGTTCTGCATACACATTATATTAACTCATTGATTCTGACATTACACCAAGTGGATTAAACATGTAGCTCCACAACCCCATTGATGCTTACCATTCTAAGCACAAAGTTAGCTTAGGAATTCGTTAATTACTGGAAAGGTACCTGTTTGCTACCCCTGCTTTATTCACATGCCATTTGTATGTCCTCCTTTGACTTTCTCATGAAAAATGTTTGTGTAGAATAAGTTCAAAAGTGTCGGTATTATACAGTTGTGTGAAAAAAAGTACACCCTACTAAGTTCAATTCGATGATTTTACATATTATGACATAACAATGATCTGTTTCTTAGCAGGTCTAAAAATTAGGTAAATACAACTTCAGATGAACAACACATGACAAATTACAATTATTCAACAAAAATAAAGCAAAAGTGGGGAAGCCATGTGTGAAAAACTAGTTACACTGTATAATTTGATAGCTCGTAGAACCACCTTCAGCAGCAATAACTTGAAGTAATTGTTTACTCTATGACTTTATCAGTCGCATTGTTGTAGAGGACGTTGTTGCTTCAGTTTATTGAGGTTTGCGAGCATTTGTTTATCTCTGTTAAGGTCCCACCACATCATTTCAATTGGATTGAGATCTGGACTTTGGCTATTGCAACACCTGGATTATTTTCTTTCAGCCATTCTGTTGTAGATTTGCTGGTGTGCTTGGAATCATTGCCCTGTTGCATGACCCAGTTTCTGCCAAGCTTTAGCTGTTGGACATATGGCCTCCCCAATTGACTCTAGAATACTTTGATATATAGAGGAGTTCCTGGTTGACTCGATGACTGCAAGGTTCCCAGGTCCTGTGCCTGCAAAACAAGCCCAAATCATCACCCCTCCACCATTGTGCTTGACAGTTGGTATGAGGTGTTTCCTGCTAAGAAACAGATGATTGTTATTTTGTCCTGATATATAAAACCAAAGAATTTAAAGAGGGTGTACTTTTTTTCACACGACTGTAAATGGTATCGGCTATATAATAAGGTATTCAGTTATATATTCAGTAGTTTGTTTATATATTCTAAAAATTGGCTGGAATGCTTAAGGTGGCACAGAAACCTCTACTGGATTTTTTGACAAAGCTACTTGTGAGGAATCCAGTGATATTGGTCTCGGGGACAATTATTTCCCCTATCATTTGTGAAGTAATCATAGAGAATCTGAGACAATAATAGGGAAACTGGTAGAATAATCTGTACAATAAATTTAAGTTTTTATTTATTATTTTCACCTAGTAATGGGTTTCAATTTGTAACAAGAAAGTTTTTTGGAGGAAAAGTCAGAATATTTACACGTTACTAGCCAGTGGTTTTTGGTTCTCATAAGAAAATATAGCTTCCTCCAATTTGTACACATGGATAGGTGTCAGCTGTGTCAGCCCCCCAAAAAAATAATGAAGGTGGAGTGGTTTTGTACTAACCTATTTTAGATCCTAGCTTTATTTCATATATTGTATATTCCCATTATAGTCCTTTTTTGGCAATCTATATTCTAGAATCTATATCTAGATTCTTATTTTTTGTCGTCACTAAATGTTTGAAACTTCTTGGCTCGTACTCCATCTGAACAGGAAAAAAAGAATAAAGGCAATGGAATGAGTCATCATGGGACCATGTGGTATATTTTAAATTGTAAATTTGGTATCCTAGGGTTTGTTTGAAATGTCCATTATAATCTATTGCACGTCTTGTTTTGGTTGTGTGGGCAAGATATGTTTTCAAAGAGAGGTGAAAAGTAGAATAAGGCAGTGCCTCTTTTGTACTTTGAGTAGACTCTTTTCCTACATACCCTATTCTTTATACACAGACAGTGTGGTGGAACCATGCCAGATTCACATACTCTCATCTGGAAGAAATTTGGGAACAGACTTCATATCTGGCTTGTGGGGCTGAACTTATGTTATTTCAAACAAGGCAGAGTAAACAAACTATAAGCGAATTGTTCACACAGCCTTTTTTCTTGCGGTATATAGTAATCATCAGGATGTCAAAATTTGTAAAGAATTTCTTGCCTAGAAGAAAACATAGTTTGCTACATACATAGTAAACAAATGTTGCCATTTTGCAGCTGCTGACAATTCTGTACAGTACCTTTCAAATGTTTGGGGTCGCTTTATGGAAAACATGGAAATCTCTAGCTGTGTAACATAATTGCACAAAAGTTTTCTAATGATCAATTAGCCTTTTAATCTTAAACATGGATTAGCGAACACAACGTGCCATTGGAGCACATGAGTGATAGCTGTTGAAAAAGGGCCTCTGTATGCCTGTGAAGATATTCCATTAAAAATCAACAGTAGCCATTTACAACATTCATCTACACTGTATTTCTGACACATTTGATACTTTAAGGGACAAAAATTAGCTTGTCTTTCAAAAACAATGACATTTTCAAGTGACCCAAAAGTCTTGAATGTTAGAATTTTTTAAAAAAGTTTCCCGTGTAATTTTTTGCTATGGCTAATACAGCCACATTGTAGCATATTTTTTCTGTCTACAATTTCCTATGCCTGTATGTACTGTTTGATTTTTGTTTTGACCCCTTTGTCAAAAGCAGTGACATCAACTTTTGAAATGTTAGCTTTATCTGTTCTCCCTTAGCCTATGAATTTTCAGACTTCTTTAATCTTACAAATGAAATTGCATTTATGAAGGTTTTTTAAACATTCAATGTAAGTGGTAAACGTTGTTCCTACGTTCAGTTGTCTCTCTCTTGTTCCATACTTTTGCTGTTACCAATTCAAAGTCAGGGCTTTTACATGAGTGATATTGTAGTCATTTATTCCCATGGTGTTATACCATTCTCTTCCCTGTAATCCAAATCTATTTGCTCACAAAATCCTGCCACTTTAACATGTGAAGCATTTCCACCTCCATATGTGCTAAATGTATATTGTCATTGGGTTACCTAGCTATATGTGCTTAGTATATTTTGTGATGGAAGATTTGTGATGAAAGAGTGGGAAAACGTAACAATGTAAAGTTTTGATTTAGCAACTACGTGGCGCAACTACGTGGCTGTAATATCAATATTTAAATCATTACCTTGTATGCTGCGCCGCAGGACTTCATGGTTGCTTCCACTTGTTGAGAATTAGTTTTTCAAGTAGCATATAGGATCATTGGTAGTTTAGTAATTGGGAGAAAAGTAGAAATACATAATAAAATTGGATTTCTGTGACACGTATTTCATACATATCCCAAGCAACCATATGACTATAATGGTCATTCATGATAGTTTCAAACGTTCATCAGTTTTTGTCAGAATTAAAGACCCAAAGTACTCATCTGTTCAAAGAATTGTTTAACGTACCCCTTAATGTTTCGCAACTGACACTGTAAAATAGGACCATTTTTCCATCCTATCTTTCCATTTTTCTGTGAGTTTTTGGCCAGTTGATGTTCTTTGCAATCATTTCTAACCTTGTTATTACTCTATGGAATAGGCATGCATGATTTGTGATGTTGGAAATATTGAATTTGATGGGGGAATGATTTGGCCCATCTAGTCTACCCAATTTTCCATGTGATATTCTAAAGGGTAAATGAACATTTTGGTTTGCTTTATGGTTTTCTGTACACCAGTACCACAATATCTCTGAACCCTAAACAAATGCTGACCTTTGGCCTGTAGATCCTTTGTGTTTTTTAGCTAATGAAATTGTACATGACCGTCTAAGGGCTACATCTATCCCAAGAACTGACAGTTAGCAAGCCTCAATTAGAATCTTTATGAACAAGTTATGTTATCACCAAAAAGAATTAACACTGTATTTAGTAATGCATGTTATGATGTGTTCATTTAAACGCCTTAAAACCGCTCCTAACCCAGGTGTCTTAGTGACACAGTTAATTAATAAAGCGCTCAAATTTCATCTCACTGCCTGGTTAACATCGCAAAATTTGACACCAAGTAATTTAGACTTCGCTTTTGCCTTTTCATGTATCTGCAAACTTTCCCTTATTTTGCTGCTAAAATACCACAATGTATAGTTATGTTTTTCCCCACAAAGCCTGTGGGTTTTTTGGATGTCATAGACATCTGTTTTTGTTCATTGTATTTATGGCTTTGTGAGGCATTATTTGGGCCCTGAATGTAACATTGCAGTAGAGCTTCAACAGTAAGGGATTGTCCCTACTTGGGGGTAAAGCATTATGTTCCATAGTGTGTTGGCCATGAATCGTATTGATTGTTTACTGTTTTAGCGCTTGCATTCCTGCCATTTGAGAATGCAATCTAATACTATTTCTTGTGCTGTCTGGACAAATTCTTGACATTTTCTTCATTACTTTAAACAGCAGATGACCTTAGAGTCTATAAATACTTTCAAATTAAATGAGTTCCGCACCTTCATTGCCCTTATCATTTTAACTGGTTCTATGGACAAAGAGTGTATTGATGGTGGTTTTTATGAAGACCTTCTTTTCATTCACTTATCAATGGTTTCCCTTTAAGCTAACCATATACTCATGTGTTGTGTTATGAAAGTTGCTAACATACTTTCAGTAGGAAGTTCTGCTGATGTTTTTGTCCATAAAACGTATGTTTCGTATTTCTCGGCTTGTCTTTCTAACTATAAACATGGCCAAAAGTTTCTTCGGAAAAATCAAACTGGAGTAAACACTGCATTAAGATATGCAATATATTAGTACAAGAACCAAAAGTAATTTATATTGTTAGATTTACTACAGTGACCACTTTTGGTTCACATAATACTGGTGTTTGAAACGATGCATGACTAAAGTAAGAAAGAACTGAGAAAGGAGCCCCAGCATTTGGTGTTTCACCTTGGGCCTGTTGTTTTTGATATTTTTTTTTCTTTTCAGGATTTTGGAAGATGTTCGGGAATATTGATATTTCCAAGTTTGTATATTATCAAAGCATTCATTTTGTCACATTGAGATTGTTAGTAGAAAATTACTTAAAAATGTTTGCGGACTAACACTTGGCAGCTTTTTATATACAGTTTTGTTGTATGTTAATTTTTAACAAATTGTGTTTCCTGAACCATCGACAAAAAAAGTGAACTTCTTTAAAATTTCAACTTTTGTATTTTAGGCTCTCCGTGGTTATTTTCCTTTAACGTGAAGTTCTATCCTCCTGATCCTTCTCAGTTAACAGAAGACATAACAAGGTAACCTGACATTATTGTATGTGACCACACAACTGAACCCTGTTTAAAATATCTAGATCATTTAGCTCACCGCCTAGGGCTGAGTATCTTGTGAAAATGTGATTCTCCCCTATCATAAATACTGGCATACTCCAAGTGGAGAAAGTAGGGATGGGAGAGATATGTTTCTAAAACAATTGAATAATAAACACATTCTTAAACCTTGAAATTATGTACAGTATTTTTATTACAAAAAAGCTCTTGAGGAGAGGAAAGAAACTAATTTTGATATCTTGAAATGGCACAGCATCATTGCTATGCTTCAGAATAAAAGCTTCTGGTGCTTTATAAATAAACAGGACAGCTCAGTATTCAATTACCTAGTTCTCTGTTGTGACAAAGTACCCTGCATTCTGGTACAGAGAGAGAAGAGGGCCCTGCTCTTGCAAGCTCATGATCAATTGAAAAGGAAATAAGAGAGTAAGAGAGCTCTGCGTGAGTGAGTAGGATATGAACAGCTCTGTGTTGCTCCAGCAGGTGTCACTGGCAGAGTCGTTAGACGTAGTTGAGGGCGTTGGGAGACAAGGATGTATGCTCCCCTGGATAGGGGGTTTTAAAGTGACTGTTAGAGTTTAAAGTAGTAGAAAGTATGACAAAACTCCATAATTCCAGAAAAGTGGTGAAATCTTGAATACGCAAGTGGAAAGAAGTAATGTCAGTAGAAGATAGAATCAAGGCACAGGATTAATGAAGGAGACAGTTATAAGAGCAGGGATTGAGGGAGGGGGTGCAGACCTATTATGGGCTCTATAGATCAGATTTGGGAGTTTGTATTTTACTCTGGAGCGTATAGGGAGCCAATGGAGTGACTGGCACAGAGCAGGAAAACTGGCAGCAAAAAGGCTCAATAAGAATACCGAACAATTTTTTAATAGAAATATAAGATAAGGAGTTTCTAACAAACTGTCCTAATATTTAGGAAGATATTTGCTAAAATAATTATTTTGACAGAGGGTTTAACCATGTTAGTATTACAGTGTCACACCCTCAAGGGTCAATATTTTGACAATTTATTATGGGCTGTGCAAAAATGAGAGGAACTCCTACAATAGGTATTTGTGAAATGCTCTTGTATTGTTTTTACTGGATTTTTAGAAATGTTTGAGCAGTTGCGTTTGGTCTTTACGTAAGCCTGACAAACGCTTAAATTAGAATTGAGAATGAAATATTTTAAGTGAATACCAGTAGTGTCTCATTTTGCCGTTACATGCATCTCAATGAATCCATGGACAGATAACTCTAATATTTAAGATGTAGGTTTTTGTTTTGTGTTTTAATGGTTTTGGATCAGAAGAGGCACATCCATACTGAGGCAACCATAGCATGCTTTTTCTTTGTTATTTTTTATATAGTACTGTAGCATCAAGGACATTTTTTCAGATACCTTATTGATTCATAAAAGGACTTACTGTTAGCTCCCTCTTGCTCACTGGGCCGGAAGCAGTAATAAAGTTGCCTAAAACACTATGGGAGATGACATGTTCCAAGTGCGCTGTCCAGAAAGCTTTTACAAATGTAGAATATATAGATGACACATGCAGAAAATGCAATTTGTACTCAATACATCCATGCTATATGCACAACAGTCCAAAAAGTCAGTCGCCCAAATTTGTGAAATAAGACCAGCCCTTTGTGCCCTTGCCCCAGGCCCACTTTACAAGTCCTACCCTGTCCATCTCAATAAATAATGGGGTATATTTTTCACAATAGATCAAGGAAGTCCACTCTGTGCTGTCATGGTCTTAGTCCACAATTTATGAAATCCTAACTGTAGTTTGTATAAACCTTGGGTTTACGGTCAGAGACATAGACAAGCAAGTCACTAAAGAAAGTTTTTATGTGTGTATAATTGATAAGCAGATCTTGGCAAGTGCAGAGTATTTTATGTTGTACATAATCTTATATTGTTTATAATGAAGTGCTTTTCATTTGTTAGTAGTTGCTATGTCTTCTAATAACAATGCATGGCTCATCTCCAAGAAAAAATACGTAAAAGCCTACCTACCCTCTAGACATCTAGATGAATGGATGTCAGAGCTGAAGGAAGTATGCAGGATATAGTGGATATACAGATGATAGCATACTTCCTCTTTTTTTCCATAAAGATAATAACACTTCTGCACCGTGTAGGGATGAGGTGTTAATATTTTTTTTCATTGGCTACCCTTGGTTTGGATTTGTTGCATTTACCATATCAACACTCATGAATATCCAAGTTTTTTAAAATGCTTGTTTTGATCTGATCTGACACGGGGAATGTAAATCAATCAACAGTGTGTAAAAATATGGCCAATTTTTATTCTCAGTTACATCACATTCAGATCCATGGAAACTCAATGGTGTGTTGGAATCTACAATTGCTTTATATTCAAATAACCTTTTACCTTTATTTTGCCTTTTAGTTTGTTTGTAAATAACACGATAATTCTGGAGCTTGTTTTCCAAATTAACCTTTTTGCAGATATTTCCTGTGCCTTCAGCTCCGTCAGGATATCGCATCTGGCCGTCTACCATGTTCATTTGTGACGCATGCACTGCTTGGATCCTATACTTTGCAAGCTGAGCTTGGAGATTATGATGCAGAGGAGCACAGCATTGATTATATCAGCGACTTTCAGTTTGCACCCAATCAGACAAAGGAAATGGAAGACAAGGTTATGGAGCTGCACAAAACACACAGGTCTGATGTAGCGAAAATATTGGATTGTTTGAAGCTTCAACATAGTTTGGTTATTCTTTGCTTAATTGTATGCAGCCAGTTGGAGTTGGGCTGCCATCAGAACTTTTGTTAATCTATGGTGAGTTAAGGCATCCCTCACACCTGCATAATCTTCTCAATTTTTAACATTAACAGATATAGGAAAGGCTGAACTTGATGGACGCATGTCTTTTTTCAGCCTATATAACTATGTAACATGCCCCCCTGCTTATTTTGTGTTTCTTTTGTCTCACCATTTGTAACTTTCAGACCTAATTATCTTTTATTGCCAGTTCCTTTTTTAATTAATTCCCATTTTCGTACATCCAGTTCCTATTACCATTTCATCCATTAGGCTCAATTTACCTAGCTCCCTGTGAAAAACTTGTAGCACACACACAATAATTTCCAAGCAGGGGGAGAGCATCAGAGGTTGATACCTTCACATGCTTGTCTTTTGTTATCTTTCAAAGATGTTGCTGCACAATGTGCTACTGACCCAACATCACCGTTAGCTCAAGGGCAATTTGAGTGGAAGTACCACCCTTTAAGTAAACTTGGATTGGCTTCACCTGTTGGCTTGTAATGTGTTATTAAAGATATAATCAGATACACACTTTTAACAATGTCTGTGTATATGTCTCTATATGAATGTGTTTATATATTGATAGTTTAAAATATAAAGGTGAATTCGCTGTAGTAGTATTTCAAAACTTGTTGCCAGAGACGTGCATTTTATGCATTAAAACAATTGTGAACCTGTGTGCCAGATGTGGATTGAGAGGCATATTTAGTATGATGAAAGTTACAAGATACAACTGCTGTTGTACCCAGACTAATAACTGTAATATAATCATTAATACTTTCTATGGCGTTACTGTTTGTTTCCAATACAGAGGCCTGACTCCAGCCCAAGCTGATATCCAGTTTCTCGAAAATGCCAAGAAGCTGTCAATGTATGGTGTGGATCTGCACCATGCCAAGGTATGTGCATCAGTCATTATTGATGTGTCTCATGTTTGTAACATATTGTATACATATTTAAAGAAAAAGCCCTGTCAGTGACTGGCCCTTGGTTTTTCTAGCACCTTAGGTAAACTAATTCCAATGGCCCCTCTTGCACGTAAGCTTGTTAATACATTAAAGCACCTCCCATCAATGCTATTAGGTTAGTGTTGGTGGCCATATTTGCCTTTAATACCGTATTTGCTCGATTATAAGACGAGGTTTTTTTCAGAGCAAATGCTCTGAAAAATACCCCTCGTCTTCTAATCGGGGTCGTCTTCTAATCAGACCTCAAATAGAGGTCTGATTAGGAGACTAAGATCCAGATCCCCCGCACCGCTGCAGGGGACCTGGATCCTCCTGTCCCCCCCCCCATCATACACACACTTACCGGTGCTTCCTGCTGTATTGCCGGTGCAGCGGGTTGACGTCTACGCGATCCGCGTAGACAACGTCCGCTGCAGCCGGAAGGAGGTGTGGCTAGCAGCAGGGGTTGTCTGCGTCCGTCGCGTAGACCTTCCCCGACTGTTAGAGATCAGAGTTCCCCGCACCGGTGCGGGGAACTCTGATCTCTGACAGCCGGGGAAAGTATACGCAACGGACGCATACAAACCCCCGCTGCCAACTCCACCTCCTTCCGGCTGCAGCGGAAGGCGACGTCAACCCGCTGCCCCGGCTGGACGCACCGGTAAGAGAGGGCTGAGAGGGGAGAGAGGGGGAAGGGGGGGGGGAGAGAGGGACCCCTTCCCTCTCTCTCACCCCCCTTCCCCCTCTCTCCCCTCTCAGCCCTCTCTTAGAGAGGGGGGGGAGAGTGAGTGTGTGTGTTAAATGGGGGTATAGGGTGTGTGCGTGTTAAATGGGGGCATAGGGCATTTCTGGAGTGGCGTTAAGGGGGCATTTAATAGAGCACCCTGCCTCCTGAAATGCCTTATACCTCCCTACATGCCACTCTGCCCCATAATATGCCTTTTAACCCCCTAAATGCCAGAGTGGCAAATAGGGGTATAAGGCATTTCTGGAGGCAGAGTGCTCTATACAATGCCTTTTAACTCCCTTAATGCCACTCTGCCTCCTGAAATGCCTTATACCTCCCTATATGCCACTCTGCCCCATAATATGCATTTTAACCCCCTAAATGCCAGAATGGGATATAGGGGTATAAGGCATTTCTGGAGGCAGAGTGGCACATAGGGGGTCAAAAGGCATACCATGGGGCACAGTGGCATATAGAGGGTTAAAAGGCATATCATGGGCCACAGTGCCATATTGGAGTGGCAAGCCTGGGGGCAGATGTGCGTAACTGGGGGACAGGTTGGAAAATACAAGAAATAAAAAAAAAATTATATTTTTCTCAATCATAGCTTTTATTAAAAAAAAATTGTTTACATGAATTAACATTTACTGGTAAAACTTTTTTCCTTTGGGGTCGTCTTATATTCAGGCTTTTTCTTTTTTTCCTAAGTTAATAATCATATTTTGGGGGGTTGTCTTATAATCGAGCAAATACGGTATATAACTGTCTTTGTCGGTAAGAGTTGAGCAACATAACTGACGCTTTTCAAAGCATAAACTTCTCACAATGGAGTGGAATGTTCTTTATTTTTAGGACTCTGAAGCTGTGGATATCATGCTTGGTGTATGTGCAAATGGGCTTCTTATTTATAAGGATAGACTCAGAATAAACCGTTTTGCTTGGCCTAAGATCTTGAAAATCTCCTACAAACGCAGCAACTTTTACATTAAAGTGAGACCTGGAGAGGTAAGAATTAAAGCATTGCTAAAAAACAAGATTTTTTTATGTATATATCTCTCTGTACCTATAAAGAACTTATAAATGTGAAAATTGTTGATCTCGCTGCATAATCTTAAAGTAAAGTCCAGGAGGATTGGACCGGTGTGGATAGTGTTTTATGGTAGGGTGGTTTGAGGGGCTATTGGATAATGTGGCCTGCGTGGGGATAAGACTATGCTAGCAACTCTTGTGTATAGAGAGGGTGAAAAGGGGATGAGTTAGAGAGGATAAAACAAAAGAGGAGATAGAAGACAAAAATATCCATGCACATTATTTCAATTACGAGAGAGACTGCACATGAGCTATTAGCAGCTTTTATTGACATAACCTATGCTCATGTTGTAAAAACATGCATTATATAATGACATTATATAATAAATAAATATGAGCAGCCCAGCTATTCTATTGTTTTCATGCAGAATTGATTTTATACATGAAAACAATCTTTGGAAGGCCATTATAAAAACACATTTTATTTCAAGGCTTTCTTTTAACAGAAATGTGCAATCTGCCCCCCCCCCAAAAAAAAAAATAGGAAATACTGTGAGATCATTTTTTTTTCATGTTCATATGGAAAATTACTTAAAGTGAACCCAACCAGAAGTTTCCACTAGCCTAGCTTTCAGATGCCAACTTTGCTTTTCCTTTCTTAATCCATATCTGGACCTTTTGGGTGTTAAAATGACTTTACTTTGTCTCCATAGCAACATATTTTTCCCTCAGACTGACATTTTCTATGTTAAACCACTAGGGACGACATATGCTATGTTTATATAATGAAAATAGTTCAGAATCTACATCCCATGTAGAGTGATTTCAGTTCGCAAACGGAGAATAGGTTACGTTCCCTTTCACATAATCTAAAATGCTTAAATATATGTGTGTGTGTGTGTGTGTATATATATATATATATATATATATATATATATATATATATATATATATATATATATATATATATATATATTATGGACATTTCATAAACTGGTGCTAGTAGCTCTTACCGAGTATGTTCTTGAATAGTTAGCTACATTTGGTTTGTATTGTTCATTATATTATTAGTGTGAGGTATTACTATTTTGGAGCAGTAAAGTTTCCATCTCTACTTTTAAAGTGAACTTGTGGATTCATTGGTAGGTTTGTTCGACACCCCCTAGAAAATCATTCTTTGTTTTGTAGTAGCATGATGACCTATTGTATAGGTAGTGGGCATCTATCCCTATCACATATCCAGATGTTACACTCTGTAGCATCTGCAGATAAGTTTTTCAGGTTGTTCCTGCATACAGAACAACCTAGAAATGGAAGAGGATACATGTTGTTGGCCTTATATGTGTTTCATCTAATAGTATGGAGTAATAACATTGTAGCAGAATTACCACATAATTACCTTAGTTAATATGGACATATATGTGTGAATTTGAGTGTCCAGGGTAAATCCTTATGTCCAACCACATAATATTTCCACATTGGACTGAACTTCCTGTGCATGACAATTAAGCATTTTTTATAGGAAGTGATAATATAGAAATTGTGGTTAAGACATTATTATGCTGGAACTCTAAGCAACGAAACATTATTTAGTAATACAGATTCAGCATGGTAGACATCTGAAATGTGTCCAGCAATTAACTAGTTCAGGAACACTTGATTTGTTTTTTTTGGGTCTTTTTTCAGCTGGAACAGTTTGAGAGCACTATTGGGTTTAAACTGCCAAACCATCGAGCTGCAAAGAGGCTGTGGAAAGTGTGCGTGGAACATCATACATTTTATAGGTAACTCTCGGTAGCTATGTGTGCCGTCTTATATATTATAAAAATGCTCTCTGTTTAAAATTAACATCAAGAGAATGGAGATCAGTATTTCTTTGAGACAAATACAAAACTGTTTTATGGAGGGCAGAAATTATGGTAATGTTTATATGGTAATGTATGGTAGCAATAATAAAGATAATATAATAATAATAGCATGCATTTTCTATTTACTTCACAAATGAAGGAGAACAACTAAAATGAGAACACAGACGCTTAATAGCCTGTCGTATGGTGCGTCTCTGCTCAGTCAGGGCATTTGCCTTGCATTTTGGTTCTGCAGAGGCTGTGTGGATGTCAGAGATTTTTCCTCTGTAATGGCACAACTAAGCTAAAACTTGAAACGAGGAAGATGCACCATAGGGTAGACTATTAAGCTGCTGTCCGTTTCTCCGTTGAGATATTTTCATCATACGTTTCACATGGTTTTCTTTTTAAAATGCATCCAAAACACCCAATTTAGATATCATGGGGTATATTAAGTAAACCTCAAATGCAGTCAACTTAAGATTTCAGAGCGAACGAGTTAGCAAAAAAGTCCAACTTGCATATTAACTAATACAACTTAATTCTCCTGCTTCACATTAACCTCTTCACAAAAAAAAAAACACTCCCACCTCACCACAGTTGCTGACCACTCCATGACTGGACAGGTGAGTCTGCACTTCCATGCCTGTGATCGCTTCTACAGCCAATGAAAGGAAGGGATACAGTCAGGCAGGGACAGATCCAGAACCTGGCCTTGTGAGTGGCACTCACCCTAACACACCCCAAGACACATGCACATCCAGACACTCACACTAATACATACGCACACAGACACTGCACACTAACACACACGTCCAAACACTACCAACCAGACACACTTCATAGAACTTTAATAAAGTAACTGTCTGGGGGGGGGGGGCAACCAGCAACATATATATTAAAGGCAATTTCTTTTGGTTTATTTCTGTTCTTGTTTTGTAGACTGTCCTCTCCAGAGCAACCTCCAAAGGCCAGGTTCTTGACCTTGGGCTCCAAATTCCGTTACAGCGGCCGCACACAGGCCCAGACACGAGAGGCTAGCACAAGGATAGACAGACCTGCTCCCTATTTTGAACGCACCTCCAGCAAACGTGTCTCCAGAAGCTTGGATGGAGGTAACAACAATTAAGAGGGCTACTGATTTAGATAGATTTAAGATTTGGTTAGTGCAAAATAAAGATAATGGTAAACAATACATGCGATTTATGGTATAATGATGGAAGTAGCATCTGAGTTAAGCAATACATGAAATAAACTTCACTGGTTTTCAGTTTTTGTTTTACTCCTTTACTGATTTTAATTAATGTATTGGCCCATAATTTTAATAGCATGACAATCTAAAACACACTAGGGTAGAAGCTAGATAAAAGATATGTATTGAAACTATGCATGTAGAATTTGTTTAGCCTCTGATGAAATTATGAGCACATAGAGCATTTTTTCTAAGCATCTGTGCTACATATTCATTTTTTATTTTTTTTTTATTGAAATTCTCCACTCATATTTGCCTACAAACACATCTTTCCTCCTGCAATATTGTTCAGCAAAGGATAAGTAAGCTTTAAGTTGTCCCTTGTAGTGTTAATATTTTATTGTGTTGCTCTTCTCCAACAAAAAAAGACTTTGGGATTATGTGTACTTTGGTGCCCCTTTCTGGACAATTATTGTTACTGAAAGACTGTTAGAGCCATTTTTACTGCTACTCTAGACCGGTGATGCGTTTTTTTAAGGCCTTAAAAATATATTTGTCATAACATCCAACCTCTTAAACATATTCAATTTACATAAGTTTAGGAACAGTGCAAGTCCGGTCAACAGGAATTTTAGTCTGCATTTCTAGATGTGTGCTAAAAATTAAATGGGACTTGGAATTAGAAAAACTAAAGTCTTAAAATTTACACACACTTATACAGTGTAGTGACAGCTTGGGTGCAGGAAACTAAGGCCTCTCACAGTTGAAAAGTACCGTATTTGCTCGATTATAAGACACGTTTTTTTCCAGAGCAAATGCTCTGTAAAATACCCCTTGTCTTATATTCAAGGTTGTCTTCTAATCAGACTTCACATAGAGGTCTGACTACAACACCAAGATCCAGATCCCCCGCAGTTCTGCAGGGGACCTGGATCCTCCTCTCTGGCAGCTGGTGGAGGTCTTTGCCATAAGCACAGACAACCTCCCGTGCTGCCAGCACTTCTGCCGGGGCTTCTATGATGGAGCCCCTGCATCACATGACCTTCCGGTACTGGTAAGTGCCGGCAGCAGTGGATGTTGTCTGTGCGCATTGCACAGACGTTCACTGGCTGCCACCACTACACACCAAGGAATCTGAAGCATGGGGAGAAGTCTAGGGAAGCACTGGTAAGTCGGGGGAGGGTAAGAGTGGCATATGGGGGGGATAGGTCTTTCTGGAGGCAAAGTGGCGTATCGTGGGTTAAAAGGAATATCGGCGAGGCAGAGTGGCGTATAGGGGGTTAAAAGGAATATCAGGGAGGCAGAGTGGCATATAGGGGGTTAAAAGGAATATCAGGGAGGCAGAGTGGCATATAGGGGGTTAAAAGGAATATCAGGGGGGCAGAGTGGCATATAGGGGGGTATAAGGCATTTCTGGGGGGGCAGAGTGGCATATAAGGGGTTATAAGGCATAAACAAAAAATGCATTTTTCTCAATCAGTTTTTATTAAATATGAAAAATTTGTTTACATGTGAATTACCATATTTGACGACCCCCCAAAATCTGAATATTAATTTAGGAAAAAAGGAAAAAGCCTCAACATAAGACGACACTATAGGAAAAAAGTTTTACTAGTAAATAACATGTTTTTTTCATATTTAACAAAAGCCATCATTGAGAAAAAAAAAAATATATATATATATATATATATATATTATTTCCTTTTATTTGCCAACCCCCCCCCCCAGTTATGCATATCTGCCTCCAAGCTTGCCACTCTGCCCCCAGAAATGCCTTATACCCCTATATGCCACTCTGGGATATATGGGGTTAAAAGTAGGGATGCACCAAAATGAAAATTATGGACCAAAACTGAAAATTCAGGATTCACTTGGCCGAAACCAAACCGAAAATGACCCCCCTCCTTAAAAAAAAATCAATACTTTTAATAAAAGTAACACGACAAAAAATGCAATAACAATATTAATTGTTAACAGCAATCACACTGTTATCATTCCCAGGCAACCAGTACATGCTAGAACCTGGGCATGATAGGAGTGTGATTTCAGCAACAATATTATTTATATGATTGTTAGCAGCAATCACACTCCTATCATGAAAAGTCAGCCAGTACATGTTGGAATCTAGATATGCCTGTGCATGATAGGAGTGTGATTGCTGTTTATATATAGTTGTGTTTAACAATCAATAACAAATTATATATACCGTATATCTGAACTGCCGATCTCTCAATCACAGTAGTGGGGTACTTTAGGGATCTGTACTCTGATCTATCCTCCTTTATAATTTTATTAGTGATAGTGCTGAAGGTCTTGATTAGAAGTTTTTTTTTTTTTTTTTACTGATGACACAAAGATTTGCAACAGGGTTGATGTTACTAGAGGGATAAGCCAAATGGCAAATGACTTGGGTAAATTAGAAAAAACAATCAGAGCTGATGGTTAATGTGTATGATAATGCACCTAGGCCATAAAAGCTCAAGGGCAGAGTATAGAATGTTCAATACTGTCCTAACCTCAACATCAGAGGAAAGGAAATTAGGGGTTAATCTTTTAAGAGGACTTAAAGGTAGGTAAAAAATCCAATAGAGCAGCAGGAAGTGCTAGCAGAATGCTTGGTTGTATTGGGAGAGGTATTAGCAGTAGAAAGACCTCTCCCTTTCCACTGTTTAGGGTTTCAGGGTAAAGAGGCAGATTCTCAGGGTCACACATTAGGGAACTGACTCCTATTCTACACTGCTTTGATTATGTACAAGTTTCCCAATTGATGATATTGGTATCGGTGTGTTATGGTTGATATCTCTGCTGGGATACTTGTGACTCAAGTGTATCTCAAAATAATGAAAGGTAAAGGTTTCCATGAGGACCGGTATTAGAATCATTTAGTTAACACATTTGGCGAGTGAATACAGAGAATGTTCGCTATGGGCAATCACAGGGTTAGTATTTCAAGAGCCTCAGGGTCAACTCATTTAGGCAATTTCCAGGTATTATTAAAGTTATTTCTGTTCTGTCACCAGCTCCTATTGGTACCATCTCAGACCAGAGTCTGCTAAAAGAGCCCCAGGTCATTGAGGCAGGTAGTGCTGTTGATGGAAGGATTTTGAGCACAGAGGCTTTTGTGCAAGAAAGCATGAATGGTGCTTCATCTCCAGAGTCTGAGGAGGCACAACTGAAAGATACAAAGGTAAGGAGAAGTGCAAGTCAGAAGTGATTGTCATAAGAAATTTATATTGCATTTGAGGAATTCTCGATCCCCATGTTGGATGTAATGGCTGCTTTACTGTTTTGTCTGATGTGCTATATGCTGAAATATGTTTCCATTACAGATCGCCAAGCTGTTTCTAGAGCTCTAAATAAGTCAATGTAACCCTTCTGTCTATATGTTTATATCAGTTGCATTAGTGTGGGGAAGAAGGGTATTTGATATGAGGGTGCATATAATAAATTAAATCCAAAACCATTATATTATTAATAAAACCACATACTTTATGTATGTATGTATGTCTACATTTGTATTATAATATTAGATACACAATTAACTGATCTTTACTGCTATACATGTTTTCCACTACATGTAGCAGAGTTATGTAATAGTAAAATACTGCAAATCAAATATTTAAAAATATATTTTAAAATATTTAAAACCTTTCAGGAAATGCTTAATTCCACTCTAAATAGCTTAACTTTAATGAGCATATTGTTAAAACGAACAAAAACACAGAGAAAAAAATCTCATCTTATTGTTTGAATTGATTTTACAACTACCAAATTACTTCTCCTCCTACTGTACCTTTTTATAAATAAATATGTAGATGGATGTCATAAAAAAGTCCTGCCCAATAGCTGTAAGTTTTACAAAGCATCCAGTTGTGGAATTCTATTGCAAGTGATAGTGATGCTACGTGCTTTTAAGTTATTCTTTTAGAAGTATGTGGCTGCTGAGCTACTATGTTCATGTCCAAAGTCTGCATTTACTGTGCCTCGCATAGCATGGCTTCAGAATCTCTCTCTTTACCTCTGTGTCTTTGAAAGATAAATACATTCGCATTCTGAACATTAGGATTTAGTCAGATTCACAATAGTTCCACATTAAAGGTATTTTGACCCCATTTTCATTGTGCCAAGCTTTTTTGAGAAACCATAAACTGCTTTGTGTTATGCTAATTGACTCCCCTCTGTGTAATTCTTCTGCCTTTTTTCCTGATGTTGGTGTGCCTTGCAGGGATTCAGTCTTAGTTCCAGTGGCAGCAGCCTTATTTTTCCACTTTGTCATATCAACTGATTATAGTTTAGTGGCTCAGGTTCACAGTGTAGTCTTACGTTATATGGGCATTTTCAGTTCTGGATTTGTGTTTGCATTGATAGTGTTAGCACTGCCTAAATGTATCTCTGACTAACATTGTTCTCTCTATCTTTTTTTCTTTCTCTGTTCCTGTTGCGTGCACATTCTTCTCACAATTTGGGTTTAAACTATATTTTAATGCACTTTCATTCCACCTGCTGCTGGATTGGTTGGTATAGCTCAGTCACCCATTCTCACTATCACCCATTCACGGCTCTCATACCATTATGGCAAGCCTGCCAGTCATTCCAGAGATGGACATTTATTCAGATACTTCAGAGGAAGACACGGGAGAGGAGCAGTGTCGGTTATCTTTCAGTGCGCTAGACATTAGTTTGAATGAGTGTAAAAGGAGCGTGTCTCAGGATGGGTCCCCCTCAAAATTACCTGATTCCACTTGTGATTTAGGCAGCCACTCTTCTGCCCCGGCTGTTCACACTAAACATATGCCTTTTAAATGTAGAACAATGGGGTGTGGCTTTTTTTCATTCAGTTTTTGTAAGTTATTTCCATTTAAGGTTCCTTCAGTGCTTGATGAGGATGGATACATTAGTTTCCCCAGTCTGCCAGAGGTTTGCATCTCTTTCCTTCCCCCAGGTCTCCAACAATATGTTCCTCTCACATCTCCTTCATTCATCCCTTCCCTTCTCCTCATCTTTGTGTTGCTGCTCTCCGCTTCCCAGTGTCTACCATTTGCATTAACCATTTCCCCTCCTCTTGCTCTGTCTCTCTGCTTCCTGGAGCCTAAGACGTCTTCATTGGGCTCCTTTAATGACTATGACCCGAGTGACAAAGCAGAGGAAGAGGAGGTGTGTAATACTGTTGCTTAAAGATGCCACTTGCACCTAGATTTCACTTCTGTATCTTGGTTTAAATTTACTTAAAGTTCAAACTCAACCTAGATTAAGTTAGCCTTATTACCAGGAAATCTATGCATTCTCAGATCTGAATACAATGTTAATACCTCTGTGTATAGATGGAGCTTCTAGCAGTTTATAATGAGCAGCTTTGGATAAAAATGTAATTATTTTATTAAAAAAAATACTTACTGTTAACTAGTAATGTTAAAATTACTATTAAAACCTTTTATACTACTTTATTCCTAGGTTTGATTCAAATGCCCATAACCTTGTATTTATATAGTTATATTGTCTTGCTTTTTCTTTTTAGTAAAAAATCCTGTTCTTCATGTGTGAAATTAAATTTATTCATACCAGAAGACAGCATTAAGGGACACAAACTCCAATAAATATATGATGTAATCTAGCTTGTTACATAGAAATCTAATGTGCTAACACATAAGTGTAGGCTGCACCCAACGTTTATCATAGTTTATATTAGTTCTATCAGTTCCTAAATGCATATTCAAAAAGATCCAAATAAAAACCTGCACTCATATGTAATTCATATAGAATACTTATACACTGTCCAAGTGTACGAAAGGGCATCTATTGCAGCCCAATTATGCAAAAGATGCACATTTACAATAGATTTCAAAACAAATCTGCTATGAAATATATATTGATAATGAGCAGTTCTTGTACAATGGTTAAAAGAAGTCTTTATTACCAAAGCAATCACTGGAAACTTCCATTGTGTTAACAAAGTGTTCTAATGCTGCTATACACAGTAGTACTTTATACACAAGCTTTAATTGCTAATATTCTCTCTTTAAGATATTACTTCATATTAAAATATCAGATTTAGTTTGTAAATGTTATAATGTACAATGTCACATAGGGAAAAAAAATTATTTACATTTGTATTAGTACCGGTATTTTTATTATTTATATATAACAAGCGGGATTTCAATAAAATGAATAGTAAGTAATAGCCCTTAATGTGCCATACATATTTCTCCCTGGAATTAAGTTGGCACTTATTTACATATGTTTTCACGTCCCCCTTACCTTCTGCACTAACTAGTTTTTATTTTGTTATTGACTAATATACATGGTTCCAGATGGATAAAGAAGAGGATGAAATGCAAGGCCAACAGGTGTTGAGTGCTATTACTACTCAATGTAATCTGCATCCCATGTTGTCTTATTGGAAAAAGTTTTTAAGAAACAATAGTGGTCTCCTAACTTGCATTTGGTTTTTGACTGTGCTTTTTTCATGCTTCAGATAACATGTGATAGATATATATATTATTAAATCATAGCGCAATGTAATTAAAAAAAATATATGAAAAATAAAAAAATATTTGGTTTTGTAATTTGTCCGAAACGCTTCACAGTTTATCTGAAGCTTATCAGTGCTATATACCTAAGTTTGCTTGCTTCAAGTCGTGTGTTTTATTTTGCTCATTTTCCCCCCATTGTTGATTTAAATTTCACAGAGCAAGTCCTTGAGAATAGAAGGAGCGAATATTTATGTGAGGCATAGCAATTTAATGTTGGAGGTTTGTATAACTGCATTCTGTTCTCATGGGCTGCCAAGGCTGCAAGGGTCAGCATGTCACTCGCAAGCTCATAAGGATAAAGCGCATGAGATGCATGTGGGTCGGCGGGGAGAGTCTGCCAAAAAAAGACTGCATGGTGTAAAGTGTATGTAACCGCTTTTCTGAAGCTTTGACTTTGAGATTGTTTGCTTATTCTGTTTCAAATGTGGCAACAGGGAGTAAGCAACCCTGTAGTGACCTCAAACAAATCGATCTGTTAGTGTTTCCTAAACCATACCTTTGCTGAACTATCTTTAGACATTTTTCTTGAACTCAAATCAGGACAAAGGAGACTTACAGATACTAACATTCTAGGTCAGGAACCGGTCAAGCTTATTGATATTTAGCTTGTGTGCAAGTTTACAACACAAAAAAAGTTCTACAAAGTAGTCATAGCTTAAATACTGTAAAGATCTACCTCCATTAACTTTCCCTTGAGGGAAAAGGTCAAGCTGGCCCTGCATAACACATTTCTAAATCTGTGAGATGAATTAGGCTCTTCTAAGCGTTATGCAGGGCCAACTACAAGCAGAAACTCACTAAGACTTGATTGCATAACCAACCTTCATACTGACATATTAGTGAATAAACATCATTGTTATCCCCAATAACCTGTTGTTCAGGTTTTAATTCATAATTCACCACAACTGCTGCATCTTCAACTCATTTTGTGTTGGAAAAAGGCATTAGTCTCTAGTGATCTTTGCCTTATGTTACACTGTGGTAATATATTAAAAGAGATGGAAAGTTTTGAAACAAACCTCATAAGATATGGAATGAGTTGACAGGGCTGGCCACAATCCTTGTGTCACAGTTAAAGTACAGCAGTTTAAGTCTTACATTTTTCTTCTTTCTTCTTTTCTTCTTTCTTCTTTTCTTCTCTCATCTTTTGGACATTTTATTAGTCATGCAGCCTTACAGGTCCTGATAACCTGACTAATCCATTACACTGCTGTTTGCAGCTTTAGCAATGCATTCACAGTTTTGATCTGTAACCTACTAAAACAAGGTTTAATGGATTGGCTTTCTGCCCTAGCTTTGCACCAACCGAAATAGTTTTCCTCACGATTAAAGAGGAGAATATTAACAACTATTTGGTAGTGCAAAGCTCGAGATAACCATTATAATATTTTAAGTAAATTGTGTTTAACTTCCAGGCAAGTGTCTGATCTGAAGTTCTTGCAAAATTCTTTGAATCTGTGTTAATGTTTCCCTACTGAATATGTATGACTTTTAACAGATATTGGATAACCTGTTAAATCTCAGGAAATTAAGAGGTTCAGGTTAACACAAAAAAAACATGCATTATTTCCTTTCAGGAATCTAATGTAATGGATCTTGAGCGCATTCCCACTTGGCCTTAGCTGATGAGGAAAACAGTCCGTAATTTGGATTGACTACATTAAGTGAATTATATATCACTTTATTTAAGAAGGCTTTTCCATATATTTCAGTGTATTTTCTGTTCATTTTCAAAAGGAAGTCCAAGAAATACAATGAAGTCCTGCATGTACAGCCATTTTCTTTTTTGATGTTGAAGTGTGGCCTTATGCTCACGAAGTCCAGGAAGAAAGTCCGATTTAAAATGGCTTCCTCCTGTGCTGTGAAGGCTTAAAGGTTTCATACCTTTTTATATTCAGAAAATGCCCTTTTTGTTATGACTATGTCTGATGTTATAGTAATAAGCTTTAAACATCATTTTCGCACAAATATTTCAGATCAGACGTTTGTCTTTTCATCTGTTCCGTCTCTACGGGGCTCAGTTTTGTATAAAAGCCTCCATTGTGTTAGTGTCGAGCAATGTCCTGCTTGTTCATTGCTAGGATCTGGATAAGTCACAGGATGAATTATTGAAACATCAGGCTAGCATTAGTGAGCTCAAGCGCAGTTTCATGGAATCTACACCTGAGCCACGCCCAAACGAATGGGAAAAGCGATGTATCACTCCCTTATCTCTACAGACGCACGGGGTATGTCACCACCTTTTCTCATGCATGCAAAGTGAACACGATTTTTGTTTTATAAAAGATATTTGGTTAAGAACCCTTTCTATTAGATTTTGTATCAGAGGCAAGCTAATCTTATTAATGGTAATATTTTAACAATGTAACCCTATTAGTGTACTAAACATCACCATGGGTGGTCAGTTGTCTACCCTCTTGAAGGATACATTATTTGTTCACTTTTTTCCCCATTTGCTATCTGCACATTCAGATATGGTATAGTTTTGAGTGCTTCTGTTTTAATATAATTGTATTTAAGCTTCATGTGTTTTATGCCTTGCCTTTCACGTAGATGGTGATATGCATAAAATTAAATGTCTATTGGAGGTTATATACTGTAGTTTTCCACTTTCCTGAGTTGCCAAAAAGTACTGTTGCAGCATTATTCCGCTTATAAACGTATGCATTATTATGAGGCGAATATAGAGGAATATAAAGACTACATATTTAGGTGTTCCTAATCAGAAAGTGGACCTAGCAGAAATGTGAAATATGTTTATGTATTTAATTGTACAAAATGTAGATCAATTTAGGAATAAACTAAGTATAAGTTTTTTTTTCCTTTAGATGTGCCACATTTTACAGTCATTTTAGTAAATGGATTGGCCATTAAATTTCAAGACAACCGAGTCAAGGACCGTTTAAAACCGAGTTGTCATTTTGTGCATACTGGTTTTATACATTATGGAATATATTCCTGTGTTCAGCAATTATATAACACTATAATTAAAGTCAATCATGCAAACAGAATGAAAATAAGCATCCAGGAAAAGTGATTTTTCTTATTATATATTTTTTTTATTTGGAATTTGGAGGACCTACAAATACAGGAGCTGAGACGCTACTGAATCCACACTAGCTGCAGCCTTCATCACTGCCCTAGGCTGAATGCAGGGCAGTGCCACCAGTTGCCACCTCTGCCCTGCTGTCCATACTGTTGAGGGCCTTGATATGATTTCATATCCTGGATCTCTGCATTTTAAGAATGCGCAGCTCCAGGCAGAAATTATTTATGGAAGCTGTGCCAACTTGGCAATGTCTTCCATAGCTTTAGTGAGACCGGTTGGCGGGATCATTGAACTTCCTTTTAAGCAGTGAAGCTCCCATCCAAGACCTATTTCGCCTGGGCCAGAATACGCCTACAGCCTTGGTTAATGTACACAGAAGGGAAGGGGGGTTATATATTATACTGCTGTTCTAGACAAACGTGCAATAATTGGAGTATATGATGCAGTGTGTGACGGGACCCTCTGTACCCCGACTGGGTACATACGTCAATTGCTGCTTCCTAGCTCTTCCAAGAACTGTATATGGGTACACTCCAAAGCACCGACTCTCCAGTCACCCAAATCACTAGCCGAGGCTTAACACAGGGTGAAGTACAAGAACAGTTTATTTAGAGTGACACACAGGGTTTTTATACGGACATAAATGAATTTTGAACATAGTGGAATACAAAAGGGGGGGTGGAGAAATGCTGATTTAAACAACATATTAGTGCACCATGTGGGGGGTCAGACATTAAACAGATTAATTGAAACAATGGCTTGTCACTCCCTGGTTGCATATCTTGGCTGTCTGCAAGAGTTAATCCCCTCAGCAAGTGATGAGATAATATACTGCTGGGGGTAGCTGAAAACAGGGAGACACAGGGAAAACTTATAATACACAAATAAATGTAAAGCATCATCTGTGTTGGCAAAATACAGGACCAATTCCAAATCACTATCAGGTCCTCAGAGTCTCCAATATTTAGGAAATATGGTAAAACCTGTACCAGGGGGAAAATCAGTAGAAACTGACCCCCTGTACCTAAACACAGAAGCCTTTACAAAGCCAGGGACGGTAGTCTGTAGGGAGGAGGCTGGCTCTCAGGCCTCTCCAGGGGGCACAGTGATGGAGGGTTCCATCATAGAGGGATATTTATACCTGTGAATTTCCCTGGACCTCCTCTTCTCCTGGGTGTGGCTGTGATCAAGGGGTGGGGCTAGCTCCGATTAGACTTTAATTAAAAGGGTTGAGAGTGGGTAGAACCCAGCAGGCAGTCATTGTGGCCATACACCACTCCTTCCCAGAAAGTAAAAATACTATTTGGAGACTCTAGTTGAAACCTAGAAAATGCAGCAATAAGGTAAAATGACATGTTAAGGCCATTTTTGTTTACATGCATTCTAGAAAATTCTCTACCCCTCCATTTCAGGCCTTGAGATCTCTTTAGGTATCAAACGAGGACCAATCCAACAAGATAATAAAAGTAAACAATTTCAAAAATGTTGTAAAGGTTGAAATTTGTAATAGTTCTTTACATACTACTTTTTTTATTAATATTTATGAGAAAATACTCATGAGTCCCAGTGTGTTAAACATTCACATCCATGACTTAATAGAGTACATGATGGAAGTATATATCAAAGGAACACATGAAGTCGTTTAAAATTAGAAGAGGAATACAAGTAATGCGAGGAAGTTTTACTTGACTGAGAGGATGATAGCCTTACAGCATAAGTGGCAGTGAGGGTATTTAAACACACATGGGTAGATATAAGACTATCCTGAATGTAAGAGAAAACCAAGGACCAAGTAAGGTTTTGATCATAGCCATTCCTATAGGAGACATTTGCTGAAGTTGACTAACCATAACAAATAATTGGCTAATGGCTGGGGTGTAGTGCTTCAATTATCTGGCTAGTCTGGTTCCTCCTTAACCACCAAGTAGATTGTAAGCTCGCAAGAGCAGGGCACACTTCACTTTCGGTACCCGTATGGTTAACATCCGTTAAGTTCTAATTTACTTTCACTGTACCCTATTGTAACGACGATACGGAATCTGCTTGCGATATGGAAACAAATGTAATGTAGTTTGCCTATTGATCACGATCGTTTCCTTCAATTATCATGCTAGCTTTACATTATATGTGGGTTAATGGAAAAAAATAACATTACTGAGATTTGAGGTATGCATCCACTATGTATCATATCATATATCATCATATTTGTAAATGTGAAATTGATTGTCATTTTATTGTTTCTATAAGTACATACGTTATAGCAGGAAGAGTAGAATTTTTAATGTGTACATAGTATGATTAATAAAACATCATTTTAGTTGGTTACATTTGTAACCACTATTAAGACAAGGCAAATGTTTATTACTATTATACACTATTGAATTATAGCACCATTATATTGTGCAACACTGTACAAAGGGGAAACCGGACATGAGAGGTAGTGCAAAGTTGTAGGAAGGCCCTGGTGTACTGAGCTTGCAATCTAGAACTAGTTAAGTTATACTACACAAGAGGTAAAAGAGCCACTCTTTGTGATGGACCAGCCAGTGTATCGCATTGAAAACACTAGTTAACTAACGTTGCTGGACTCCCATAGTTGGTGTTCATAAACAAGTCCGTCTTGAGGGACTTTAGAAGACTTATTGAATTGCTTGCGTTTAGCAAGTGCATGTGAAGCTTTGTAATTTAGGCAAAAAGATATTGTCAACTATTGCCAGCCACTTTTTTGCTCTGAAGCTACAATCCAACAGATAAGTGTTCTTTCTCCATCCACAAAGCAGCTTCTCAACTAGGGTATAAGGCTGTTATTAGACAATAAAATGGTTTAGTCTTAATCTCCCACCTGTACACATGACTAATAACTAGGGTCTAGGGTAGGAATGGATCTTATAGCATTGCCATAACAAATCATCTCAGTGTATTGTTGCAGCAGGGAAAGCCACCCAAAATATCACAACGTAACAATGACAGTCACCAGGTCTGCAGGTAAAATGAGATAAAAACTGGTTATTGTCAATGCTAATTTGCATTACGGTATACAGCACTGTATTTTATGCTCAAATACAAATATTTTTTTTCTCCATGGGATGTCCCCTTTAAACTCATATTGTAATGATCAAAGGAAACTGTAAATAATTTATTAAAGACAGCCTTTCAAACAGTGTGGCTCTTCTATGTACAACTGCACCTCTTTTTTGTTCTTAGATGTCTTTTTTTTAACTTATTGTAAAATGGGACGAAAATATGAAAATGTATTAACTGTATGGTCCTGTAGAACATAATTGTTCTGCAAGGTGTAATATTAGACCTCGTAAACTCATATAGATATATATATGTTACTGTGAAAGACCGAAATTGGTGAATGTCGACTTTCACCGGTGAATGTCAACACATACCAAATACGTTGGTGAAAGATCGAATATTTCATTTCATGATATGATATTCGGACACTCACCGGTGAATGTCGACAATCACAGATATGCTCTGGTGGAGGTCGAAAAGAGTACATTCGGACCCTCACCGGTGTATGTCGGAGACAAATAGGCGACTGGCTGTCTCCCGCTGCTGTCAGTCCGTATGCCAAATCCTTTGCTCTGCTGTCAGTCCGTATGCAACTCCCGCCAAATCCTTTGCTCTGCTGTCATTCCGTATGCCAAATCGTTTGTTCTGCTGTCAGTCCGTATGCAACTCCCGCCAAATCGTTTGTTCTGCTGTCAGTCCGTATGCCAAATCCTTTGTTCTGCTGTCAGTCCGTATGCAACGTTTGATGGTGCGAGTAACGTTTTCTACATTTTTTACGACACCCTTATTTATAATCAATGGATACCGCAGTGAATCGTGATCTTTTTCTTGAAAAGTTAAATGCATTAATTGCGGAAAAACGAGAAGACAATTGTTTTTATTTTTCTCAAGAAAAGTACTCTAAAATACTTTCTGAAGTGGTTTCTGCTAAAACTAAGTGCAATACACCTTTGGATTACAGACGATTAAAACGTTTTGATGTTTTAAAAATTAATGATGAAGAGAAGTTAATTGTACCATTAAAACAAGGAGACACGAATATCCAGTATTATGTTACCAATGAGGAATTGTTCAGTATACTATATGAAACTCACACCAGAATAGGCCACGGAGGAAGAACACGTATGCTGAAAGAATTGCAAGTTAAATACAAAAATATTACGTATGAAGTTGTCATGTTGTATTTAAATTTATGCAAACAGTGTCAAATGAAACACAGTGCACCTAAGAAAGGTATTGTTGTGAAACCAATGGTCAGTTCTGAGTTAAACTCAAGATGTCAAGTTGATCTGATAGATCTAATTCAGTAATCAAGTCACAACATTCACATAGTCGCTTGGTGTATGTCCAGTAATCCAGTATGTCCAGTATGTCCAGTATGTCCAGTATGTCCAGTATGTCCAGTAATCAAGTCACAACATTCACATAGTCGCTTGGTGTATGTCCAAAATAATTGCTAAATACCCTTATTTCTTACTTACACCGGCCAATGTCGACATTCACCAAGTACTAATGGTGAATGTCGGAGATTTCTATTTTCTTCTCCGTATTTCAGCGGCGATAAAATATCACAAGGGTGATAATAAAAGGATTCAATTATGTGATTAGAAACTTATTTATTGCAACAACTGAAACAATTATGACATTTTGAATTACACAGAAGTCCCTTGCTTTTGCAACTACATTAACTTATTTATTGCAACAACTGAAACTATTATGACATCTTGAATTACACAGAAGTCCCTTGCTTTTGCAACTACATTAACTTATTTATTGCAACAACTGAAACTATTATGACATTTTGAATTACACAGAAGTCCCTTGCTTTTGCAACTGCATTTATTTGTGGAACACTTCCTTTTGCAATGACAGCGTGTATAGCCTTGCCCGCCGCTTCTCGAATTAGCTGCAGCTGCTTCTCTCAGCGAAATTTCTTGAGCCGAAATCTCATTTATGGAAAGTAACTTTTCTTTACAAATTACGAACTGGTTACGTGTGTAAAGCTGCTTGAGGGTACCATTTTTATTTGCCAGTTTATAGAAGTCGGAGTCTTCTATCCCAACAACAACCGCTAACACATTTCGGCTATCTGTACGACCACGGTCGACATCAGGCACTTGTATTCGTACACTATCGCCAATTTGAGCAGGAGGAAATTGTTTTTGTGAGGTGCGTAACATTTTGTTTGCTTGCAGTACAAGATTCTCTTTCGCGGCCGCTCTTTTTCTTGAAATTAACTCGTGTTTTCCAGTTAGAGCTTGATGTGGAAACGTAGTAGAATGCAGGTCCTCTTCAATATTTTTCCTTGAAATATGGTTTTCCGAAAGACCACCGCACAAATTTTTTTCAGAAGTATCAACAGTTTCTTCATGCTGTTTTTCGGTTTCACAAGTATTGGCAATTTCTTTGAGTTGTTCTTCGGTTTCAATATTTGCGATTAGTTCGCTAGGCAAAAAAGACGATGCTATGCCTCTTTTAGCCTTAACGCCAAACATGGCTTCATAAGGACTTTGGCGTATTCCTTCGTGGTATGTAGTGTTCTTGGCAAATTGTACAAAGGGTAAACCATCTGACCATTTATTTGTATCGTTATCGTTCATCCATGCGGATAGCATATTCTGTATATCTTGATTGGCCCTTTCAACTGAGCCTTGTGTTTGACTGTGACGAGGCTTTCCATGGACTATCTTAACATCTTTCCACATAGCGCATAGTTCGGATATGACTTGATTACTGAATTCTCTACCATTATCTGATTGCAATATTGCTGGAGCACCAAATGTTAAAAATATTGAAAGAACGTGATGCGCTACTTCTTCAGCTCTCTTAGTTTTCAAAGGTCGTAGCTGGACAAACTTAGTTAAATGATCTTGGTAAACCATTATGAATTTATATTCGCCATCGCTGTTTGACTGTAGATCTATCAGATCAACTTGACATCTTGAGTTTAACTCAGAACTGACCATTGGTTTCACAACAATACCTTTCTTAGGTGCACTGTGTTTCATTTGACACTGTTTGCATAAATTTAAATACAACATGACAACTTCATACGTAATATTTTTGTATTTAACTTGCAATTCTTTCAGCATACGTGTTCTTCCTCCGTGGCCTATTCTGGTGTGAGTTTCATATAGTATACTGAACAATTCCTCATTGGTAACATAATACTGGATATTCGTGTCTCCTTGTTTTAATGGTACAATTAACTTCTCTTCATCATTAATTTTTAAAACATCAAAACGTTTTAATCGTCTGTAATCCAAAGGTGTATTGCACTTAGTTTTAGCAGAAACCACTTCAGAAAGTATTTTAGAGTACTTTTCTTGAGAAAAATAAAAACAATTGTCTTCTCGTTTTTCCGCAATTAATGCATTTAACTTTTCAAGAAAAAGATCACGATTCACTGCGGTATCCATTGATTATAAATAAGGGTGTCGTAAAAAATGTAGAAAACGTTACTCGCACCATCAAACGTTGCATACGGACTGACAGCAGAACAAAGGATTTGGCATACGGACTGACAGCAGAACAAACGATTTGGCGGGAGTTGCATACGGACTGACAGCAGAACAAACGATTTGGCATACGGAATGACAGCAGAGCAAAGGATTTGGCGGGAGTTGCATACGGACTGACAGCAGAGCAAAGGATTTGGCATACGGACTGACAGCAGCGGGAGACAGCCAGTCGCCTATTTGTCTCCGACATACACCGGTGAGGGTCCGAATGTACTCTTTTCGACCTCCACCAGAGCATATCTGTGATTGTCGACATTCACCGGTGAGTGTCCGAATATCATATCATGAAATGAAATATTCGATCTTTCACCAACGTATTTGGTATGTGTTGACATTCACCGGTGAAAGTCGACATTCACCAATTTCGGTCTTTCACAGTAACATATATATATAATAAAGTGTTGCGCCTGTTATAATTGTGACAGTAAATTACTTAACAGTATAATGTGAAATAAACGAAAAACAATACTTATATTGATTTTCCAGTCTCCATTCGTTCTGTCAAAATATGTTGCAATATATGAAGATAAAAAAGAAACAAAAAATCATGGTGCTTTCCGCAAATATATATGAATCAAGTGTATCTTTTATATAGTGTTTCACTCACATGGAGATGAGCAATAAGTTTGCTCTGACTTATTGGATTCTATAGTAAAGGAGTTTCTATAAATAAGTCAGAGCAAACTTATTGCTCATCTCCATGTGATACTCAATATAAGTATTGTTTTTCGTTTATTTCACATTATACTGTTAAGTAATTTACTGTCACAATTATAACAGGCGCAACACTTTATTATATTTTGTTTATTATAGGTATTTTGGGGTTACCCTATTAGTTTTTGCAGCAGTTTCACTTATATATTTACCATACATTTGTTATAGTAATTATTAGCGCCTGATCACTATTATTTTTTTCACACACATATATATATGTGTTTTCATGAAAAATGAAGGTAAAGGAAATGGAATAGACCAGTGTTCTTCAAACTAATATTTCTCATGAATCAGTGCCATCACATGTACTTAAGACAATTCTTTTACTTACAGAGGAGGGCAGGTAACTTTTTACCAGTGAGGCAGGCCCATTAATATAGTGGCTACATTTATTAACTCAGAGATTATTAATGTGTGGCTTACAATTAGCGCAGTCATTCGAGTTAAGTAGTCTCCATCCCCTGTAGAGCTTACAGTGTAAGTAGTTACTAATTTTAACATTAATTAGTGTCCAAAGGTATTCTACAGTGAGAGCATTGACAAAACCCAGTATTGGTTTGCAAACCCTGGTTTACCAAGTTTGGAGAACCCTGGACAGATCTACCTAGACTTATTTAGGATCACTTATTCTTTTCGGTGTTTTTTTTTTTCTCTCTCATAACATCTCCTCTTTTTCTTGTAGGTTACCGCTGTACTTTCCGTTTCTTCTTTGCCTTTTACCTTTTAACACTGTGCTCTCTAACTTGTTTAGAGCCTAGAAGAAGAGATTACTTCAATTTTGTTTAGTAGCTTTGCTAGCATGAAATCCAACTTCACTCCATCTTCCCAACGGACAGCAGAGGGCAGTGTTGTGAAAGATAGCTTAACTGCTGACTTACTTCCTGACTCTCATTCCCAACAGCTGCATGAGGTGCTTTTTAATTTTGTCTTTGTCTTTCCATACTTTTCATTGTTTGTTTTTTTTGGGGGGAGGTTTTTGCGGTTGCAATCATAACCTATAAAATTATATAAAGCCTTACCTTATTCATGGTTTAATCTGGCTCTGAAACCTTGAAACAACTGCTACAATAAACTACAAGTTACTCAGATGAGATACTCTTCAGAGGATCTCCTTTCATTGGTTTTCCATCTATCATAATTAAACAATAATAAAACACAGGGAAAACAAAAGTTTAGTAAAATAACAATATTGGTTTGTAGTCTTCATCTTACTCTTTATAATGCCTGTGCATGAAGTGCATTGGCAGGTGCAAATGCTTTATTTAGGTTTTACATTTAATATGCTGAGAGCTTTTAAACTTTATTATAGCTCTATTGAGTATTGTTAAAGTGCCATTGACAAGGTTCCCGAATTGAGGCAGTTAAGAGATCAGCGCATTCAAAGCCGTGGGGCACCTGTGATTCATCTTGTTTGCCATCAATACCGCAAATAAACATGAAACACAAGATGCAATAATGTACATAACTTTGTAGATGTGTGAGCTGTCAAGGTCCCATAACCATTTCAGTGCATCATTACTGAAATCCCTGCTGCTAAGACAGACAGTGAGTTGGCTGTTCATATTGTTCAGAAGACTGCAGTAACTGAAAAATTGTCAGTCTACCGGGGCTTTGCATTACAGGATTACTGCTTTCTACTGATCTATCGCTCAACAGAGCGATTTTAGAAGAAGAAGAAAAACTTTGCCAGCTCTGACAGTTTTCAAAAAAGTTAAGTTTAGGCATGTACAGTCAACTTTCAGTGCCTCAAAGTGTCTTTTAATGTATTCCCTGTTCAGAAAGTAGTTTACTTAGCATTGCAAAACTATTGCTTTATGCTATAGAAGGGCTAACTTTTTTCTGAGTTGCCTATCTCCATTTTTCGTGAACTTAAAGCTGAACTTAAGATAAAAATGCATCAATATTTAACGAAAAGTAGCGCAATTCCTAGTACTCTTGGTGTGACTTGTGATTTCGTACCTGTACAGTATACAGTGCTGTCAAAAAGTATTTCCCCATCCTGATTACTTCTGTTTTTGCTTTTCACATTGAAATGTTTTAGATCATTTGACGATTTAAGAAAAGAAAGACATACGTGACATCGTCATTTAAAAACTGCATTTTGTCTTGACACAGGTTATGTCTATTATTTAAATTCAATTTGATGTGTTACAAAAATAGAAGAAAATGGCAAGGGGCAAATACTCTTTCACAGCACTGTATATAAAGCTTAAAAAAGGCACAACTTGTATTTGCATATTAAAAAATGGATAAATAGTGCAGATAAACAGAATGGCTAAAGATTTCTGGTGCAATAAGGTCATCTCTTAATGGGGCAAACTTGCAATATCTTTATACATCATGTGTGGCAGAAAACATAATACTAGACATGTTTCTATTTTGGAACAGTAGACACAAAGGCTTTATTTCTTATATAAGCAATGACTATATATATATAGTACGGTATATACATTCATATAGCAATATTTTTGAGGTTGGTAAGTTTGTTTTGCAAACTTATGTTTAAATGTTTATTTTTCCAAACTGTAACACATCTAGATATCACAATTGCAATACGGTGGTTACATAACATCCCCTGAAAATCAGATGCATAGAGATAGCCAGCAAAGAAACAAGCGTTGTTTTAGCAACCCCTCTCCGCCATGACCCACTTTTCTTCCAGAATGCTGAGGCTGTATCTATGACAAAAACTATGCCCTATATTAGGGCCAAAAAAAACAAAAAAAACCCCTGTCCATAAAGAACGGAATAAATGTAAACATGTCATTGAGTTTTTGATTGAATGTGTCATTCCATATAACTTAAAGTAACACATTAGTTTTGAGTCAAGAAGGGCAAGGAGCTAAAACAGAATCCTTTTGCGACATCTGCTAACTCTCCCTTTAGTGAATAAAATCTCTTTTACAAGGTACTCTAGGTCTTATTACATTTTTGTGCATTTACCTTTAGATTCTTCAAGTATTATTAACCTTGAAGTGTGGATTTTTTTTTTTTGTTTGCTTAGTTCATACTTCCAGTATCCTAAATGTCCATGACATGTAAGACTAAATTGAATTTTGTTTTCTGCTAGCTAGTTACATTTTCTGATATATATATTAGCCTAACCTATGTTTAGGTGCTGAATCCTAGGAATCACAAACTGGATGTTGCTGTGTTAATCTCACCCAAATCCAATAATTCTCTTCTCTTTACCTTGTGTTTTAAATGGAACATTTTTGTGTTATCCATTATTTGGTTTGAGACCTGATGTATGGATCATAAAACCAATTTATTTAGCATGGCAAAAGAAACCAAAAAATATACACGGTTAACATCATTGTTTGTTTGTAGCCAGCATCTAACTTATTTTGGAATGTGTGAAACAGGTCTTTTAGCAGTGTTTTATGTCCCAGGGCCCTGGCAGAGTGTGTTAAATTATGCAACACATTAAGCAGCACATGATGTAAACAGAAAAAGAAGCAGCAAAATGTTCATATAAAAGCCAGAAATTGTGCTGATCAAACATAATGTTTTTGTGTATAGGTTATGTGGAATATGTATGCAGATATGCATTCAGTACATTTTAATGGTATTTTTCACATATATTATGTGTTTATTTTACTATTGTTTTATGTTGGGTTTTTTTTGTTTGTTTTGCAACCATGATAGTTGTGAGCTGTTGTAAATTGTCTGTATGTTATGTCAGTGTTTTGTGTCCTGTATTGACCCTTTCCCTTCTGGTTACTTTCTGTCTCACAGAAACTTTTACCCAGAACAAGAGGGATGCGCACTGGACTGAGTGATGCTCTTGAGGTGCTCAGATTGTTCTAAGTACCAATTTGTCCATCTTAATCACCATCACATTTTCCACTTTTCAGTTAACATCAGTTATCATTTTTTTATGGCTTCCATGACAACCAGTTAATTTAATTTAATTTTGTTTTGCTTTGATTATTCATTTATTTTTGTTTTCCTCATCCATTTTTTTACATGTAGAGTTCAGATGAGATTCAGAACATAGTGGAGGTGAAAAAACAGTCAGAATGTGATAATAAAGAAACACCTCTTACAGAACATATAAAAACAGAAGAAAACAAAGAAGTTGACTTTCCAAGAGAAGCCAATGGAGAGGTCCAAGAAGTAAAACAGTTGGATAAGAAAGAAACAGATTCTGTGTCTTCATCAGACAGTAGCAGTGATAGCGAGAATGAAGAAGCAGAGTACCAAGCTCAAAGCAGGTTATCTGAAAGTGTCCTCAGGGAGGAACTAGAAGAAAGTGCAGAAGATATCCAGGAAAGCCAGCCAGAAGATGAATCTAACGTCATTCTAGTTGAAGACCATACCATGACGGTGAAAGTTACACATTCTGAAGAGATGACAACCCTCATGACCCAAGAAATCACGTACAAAGTTGGCGAGAACGTTTTCACAGAAGGCCATGAAGCTGTTGAAGAAGAGCACAACAAAATCAATGGAGATTTATCTCCTGTTGATGAGGCATCTGCTCAAATTATTTGTTGTTCTGAGGTAAATGGGCCATACTGAGTCACTATTAGACTATGTGGTGCTTTCTGTTCATTCTTCTGTGGTGGACATCTTCCTTTTAACTCTTTCTTGCTATATATGCACTCTTCTGGGAAAAAAGACATTTGAACCATTTCAGTGATGAAAAGGAGAAACAAACATTAGTGAGCAAGTAATCTTCACTTTCTTTCCTGGTGCCGCAGTACTCTTTAGCCGCATACACTTTCTTCCATCTTTTTATTTTATCACATTTTTTACATTTCATGTATGAGGTCTTCATAGTCAAATCCAATGCAAAAAAATCTCTTATCAAATGTCTTATTGTACTGTTGTTGACATGCGTGTACACACGTCCAGTCACTTAATGTTACTAACACTGTTTTTATTGTATATTCTTTCAGAAGCTTTTTTCCTGTGTATATTATAAAGCAGAATTTGGACAATTTGGAAATACTGCTGTGTGACCTTATGTCATATTCTAGTCGATCTTATTTTTTTAATTATACAATATAAATGTAGGAGGAGGAAAATGGCAGCTACTTGAGTTGGCTCTGGAGTTTCTACGTTAATTATGTATTCCAGATAATAACTCAGTGTGGTATATTTCAGAAATTGGGTTTCAGATAGATAGATAGATAGAGATATGACATTATGAATCAGTTACCTTTATTTCCCTGCCCCCACACACTGTTCAGTAATGGGTAGTTTTCAGTGTTAAGACATGCTATTTATAAAGGCGTTATATATCCTTTTATTTAATCACACTTACCTTATTTCATCAAAGCTTACCTTGAAAAAGAAAATTAAGAGTTGGTGGAAACCAACTAAAAATAAAGTTTAAGTGGAAAGTACTACAAATATATTGTGTATACTCTTTAGGAATATGTTTGTTGTTTCAATCCGAAAAAGGCTGACTTTTTCGGATTGGAACAACAAAGTTGTTGCTTTTTATCTCTTGCTTTTCCTCCTTCTACCTCCTGGAGAAAAACACACCTTCATCTCCAATGTAATGGACATTGGTAACTGAATTGCATGTCAGTACAGGTAGCATAGTAGAAAAATCCAATACATTTTCACTTCAATTTAGATAATCTAGGTACATTTATTTGTTTTCTACAATAAACAAATTGCACTATTTTCTGTGTGAATAATAATAATTTTCCTTCAGCCTCCTGTGGTCAAAACAGAGATGGTCACCATTTCTGATGCCACACAAAGAACTGAAATTTCTACAAAGGAAGTACCTATTGTCCAAACAGAAACTAAAACAATCACCTTCGAGTCTCCACAGGTAGATTCTTTTATTTTTATGTAGAGTAAATTTGGTTTCAGTGTTGGCCATGGAGTACCTGCTGTCTCTTTTGTAATAGTTATGTTATCTGCTTACCTCCTGTATTATAGTCTGCATGCATATTCTTATTTTGCATTACTTTATCAATTGTATAACTATCATCAGCATAACCAATTGGTGACAGACCTATTCAAATGTCTTTCTTATTGCAGTATATGAAGTACATGCTTCCCAGCTTGGTTTCCAGAGATAAGCATCATGAAAAAAACCACAAATTTATTTTAACTTTAATTCATAGCTTTTTTTACTGTAAAATGTGCGCAATATCAGCAGCAGCTTGAACCTTAAAAACAATTTACCCACTTCACTGCTGTGACATAGTTGTAATATTTCTTGCTGCAAATACAAAGAAGGAAATATGGATTGATGTGCGCATATGCGGCAAGTGTACTTTATTTCACTAGGAGCACTTTCCTGCCACTGATAGGGTGCTTCAACCAGCCAATCAGTGGCAAGGAATGTCTGACCACGGAAGTGCAGGGCTCATGTGGCTACAGGGCTGTAGCCACATGTAAGTATTTTTGCATTTTTTGAAGAATGCATTTTAAAGTACTCACAGAGCCAGTGAAGGCCTCACTTACACAGTTTAGAATATAATAATTGGGTATCGTAATAAGTACTCAGACATTTTGACTGGGATACAGTAACTAGTATTGCAAGTAACCTGTGTGTTTGTCCATATGTTGTTTTAATGAACCTCCCATGATTCTCACCTGAACTTCCTTGAATTACTGTTCAATGAATATATATTATTATATTTTTTTTAAAGTATTTACTTGATTATAAGATGACCCTGATTATAAGACAAAAGAAGCAGAGGCTCAGCACTCAAATGGTAAGGGGAGTTTATTTCACACAGGCAACATTTCGAAACACAGGTCTTTCTCAAGCCTTTCTCAAGACCTGTGTGTCGAAACGTTGCCTGTGTGAAATAAACTCACCTTACAGTTTGAGTGCTGAGCCTCTGCTTCTTTATTTTGGATTTATTGAAGGACCTGATGGTACCCTGGCTCGTGCACCATCTCACAACTGTGCTATATTCCAACCTTTGTTCCTGATTATAAGACAACCCCTCCCTCCAAAAAGTTTTACTACTAAATATTCACATCCAAACTATTTTTCATATTCACCGGCTGCCATAGAAGCCCCCAGAGGAAGTGCCGGCAGCAGCGGAGGCTGAGAGAGGAGGATCCAGGTCCCCTACGGCGCTGCGGGGGATCTGGATCTTAGTCTTGTAGTCAGACCTCGAATATAAGACAAGGGGTATTTTTTCAGCGCATTTGCTCTGGAAAAAACCTCATCTTATAATCGAACAAATACAATATTTAAGGCGTGACTGCAAACAGGCCAGAAATTGTTTATCCTTGTCTCAAAACAGCTTAAGGAGTTTTTAAATGAGATTTGACCTGTGTGATAGAAGGCTTTTAAAGATATTGAAGCTATTAGTTAGGGACAATTTTTGCCTTTCAAACCCTACTTACTGAGAGAATGGTAGATAAGTGTAACAACATCCTAGAAGATGTAGAGGTTAACACTGTAAGGGAATGTCAATATGGATGGCATAGACCATATGTCTATCCTGAATCTGACAAGACCAAGACTGATTAAGTTAGGGAGGCATGGACGAGAACATACAAATCAGAATGCATAAGACTAGAAGCAACGCTGTACATGTATGGTTGAATGAACATTTAACTGTACCTCATCCATAGTTTAAAACAAGGAATTCTCTTGCTTGTGCCTGGAAAAAGCCTTAAAATTATCACTTGTTTCTGTCTTTTCAACCAGCTGGATGGAACCAGAGATGGTGAGCCTGGTGTGTTACTGAGTGCTCAGACCATTACATCAGATTCCATTCTTACTACAACAACTACACACATAACCAAGGTACTCATGGACTGCAATGTGTTTAAAATGTGAGACTGTCTCTTCTGAAAGAGGGGAAGATGTTCCTGCTGTTTGCTTTTTGCTTATGAATGACGCTGAGACATCTTCAAGGTTGTCCTGTTGGAGGACTAGTAACATTAAAAGGAATACTTTGTGATGAATTCCAGAACACTGTCTTTAATACTCTTTAAGCATTTATTTGGTAGAGACTTAACTTAGTAAGTTACTGATATTTCTAGGCCCAACAATGTTCAGATTTATTTTATACATTTACCATTATAGTTTCTAAATTATATATACTGTAAATGTCATATTTATTTAAAAAAAAAAAAAAAAACTTTTCTTATGTTACATCATTGGAGCACTGCCTGCATGAAATGTCAGTTATCCATTCCCTAGCAATGGGTTTATTGGTTCTAAATACATTAAGACAGCAGCCATTTTTAATAACACATTCTACTTATAGCCATCTGTCAGTTTCAACTTCAATATCATTACATTCATTTTCATTGTTGCAACTTTTGAATGGAGTTAATATGTTTGTTGGACCTGAATGTCTGGTTTTTGTACCTTGGTGCACAGCATATATCTGATGATCGGTTTGCTTTCTTTAGACAGGGAAAGGCGGAATATCTGAAACCAGAATTGAGAAGCGTATTGTTATCAGTGGAGATGCAGATATTGACCATGACGAGGTGAGCTGATTCTCAGACTGAGTGTGCTCATGTCGTCTAGTGTCTTTAAACCAATATATAGAAGACATGAAGCAGACACTAAGGTGCAACTATCATGGAAAACACTGTATTGAAATATGGTAATATATATATATAAAGCAATTTAACAAAGCCTGCAGCTTGCTCCAAATATAAAGAGAAACATTAATATCATTTCTCCTAAACCATGCACTTGTAATACTTCTTGTGTAAGAGAAATATCTGTATTTATATAGAGGTGCATATACACAATAAATATTTTGGCTGCATAGATAAAGAGAAATGCAATGCTTTCATCTCCTATGAGTTCAACTGATAAAGTGTATAAATGACATTGGGATTGCCATTTAAACTGCACCTCTTTTCTATGTGGCAAGTGCATTATTTCACATGTACTAGTAGGGTTCATGTTTCTTCTCACATGATAAACTCTAAGGCAAATCAATCACATTTGCACCTTATGCCTGGATATGTGCTATGCCACTCTGCATGGGGAAGCATAGGTACGGCAAAATGCATGTGGGAGCACAAATTCCCCAAATTGCTGCTCCACGCACCTATCGCTACTATATGAAAGTCTGTGATTGGCTCACAGTCTGCCTTAGTGCTTTTATTAAAATATTTTAGACCCATTTTCTGAACAAGTTATTAGCAAAAATTGATTCATGCAGGCAAGTGTAATAATACAAAAACATAATACAAAGCAAAATATATTCAATAGTAATGTCCAATCAATATTGAATCAATCAAATCACACTATAAATGCGTATATTGACAAACCTGTTAAAACTAGTGAATTCTCATGTGTGCTCCTCACTCTAAAATTTCAAACAGGAACTGAAGGAAAATTCAGTCCTTCCCTAGTCCTCATAGTTAATACCGATCAGCGGAAGACGTATGCTTCTCTGTGTGCAACCACCTGTAGCGTAAGCAATAACAGACACACTCCTAGCATAATCACATCAATATAACTTTATTATGAACCAAAAACACATACTTACAAACAACAATGTGAATATGTGTATCAAAGGTGAAGTCTTCAGCACTACACGGAAGAAAATGGGGGGTCTTCGGATTACTCCCTCTTAAGTATCAAAAAAAAATTCTGCCCTGTTGATGTGTTTTATCAACAGCCTCTTCCTCAGAGACTTTTATATTCTCATATTTAAAGTGATTAAACCCTTAAGGTGTCAACCCTTACTCAAATGCTTTAATTTTACAGGAGAAAATAACCCACTTCCTAAAGAACTTGATCTTCAGATATTCTCAAAAATTCTAAAGGTCTTGGTATTTTTCCCCGGTAAAAGTATTTATAGCCAAACACTTGAACCAGTGAGTTTTTGTGAGGTTTCCTTTGTGTACCTACATCAGACACTAGTGCCATGATGTTTTTATAAAGACCATAATAAATATATGCATATTTTTAGCCTTAGTTTTTTCTTATCTTTACCAAAAAAAAACAACAATACAATAAACCCTATATTCTTTCAAGTAAAGATGTTTAGAACAAGAAGAAACCCTCCCATTTAAGTGGATAATATTTATGCAGACAACTTGAAGCATACCAATACTCTACTTGTATGTAAAAATAATGTCACTCTTCCACAGTTTGCAAATATTCTGGACCATAGGAGAGAGATTAGTCTTGTATGGTATGTGCATCACAAATTATGTGGAAATTACCTGGGTAGATCCCTGTACAGGTAGGGTACTTGATCTCTTTGATAGAGAGTACATGGCTCATACCAAGTAAGAAGACGGACGCTTAAAATGATAAGACACTTCACTACAGACACTGGCCTTGCTACTGTTAATTTGGGTTACCATATAACTATCAATTCTCTTGCCTGTTAAGTATCTTTCTACCTGCAATATGTCCACTTGTCCCAGAAAAAGATTCGCTATATGGAAAAGTGGGAGGAGAATATGTAGAGATTTCTCGAGGGATAGATGGGAACAAGCAATTTTTAATAAATTCGAGGCAACAAGATGTATGTCTCACAGGGAAATGCTAGTCAAACTGATCTTCCAGTCGTACTTGAGCTCGCGGAATCTGCCAGCTTTAATTTATATTGAAGAAACTGTGAGGCCTTGGCACTTTATAGCATATGTGGTAGACATGCCATGTAATCCATGCACTACAGTTCCAACTCTTTGTACAATTCATAATTCAACACGAGAGAAGACGACAGAAGAAATTTCACGGATTTAACTATGCTTTATACATATTGGCCAGGAGAAATCCATTAGGTTGGCCCTTCAGAACGAATAGTGAAGTAAGTGTGTTGAAACCACAACTCCCCCTTTAGTGTCTATCAAGTTTACAAAACAGTATCTGGTACATGTATAGGTTCTCCTGTACATGTTGGCAAGGTGTATAATCATCCTGTGCACTTGCTAGATGTCCTGCTCTGTGTGTTCAATATTACACGTGACCTGCATTTGTGCTAAGGTTTATTGACTCTAAAGAGACACTCCAGCCATCATAGGCACTTAAATGCATATAATAGCTGACCCCCCCCCTTGCAAATGGATGGATCATGCAGAATCTTATTGCATACATTTGCCTCTTTCCCCAACTCCCAGCTCCTAGGTTTGCAGGAATGACATTTCCAGGGATGTCCAATGATACTTTATATATAATGTTGTCACGTTAGCTTGGTCTGATTGTGTTTAATTGTTTTAATAGGCATTAGCACAAGCAATAAAGGAAGCCAAAGAACAACACCCAGACATGTCTATTACACGTGTAGTTGTCCACAAGGAGACTGAAGTTACTGAAGAAGGAGAGGACTAAACTCTAGGTAAGGTGTAGATGGAAATTCTGACATTCCTTTTGCAAGGGAGACTTTAACTGCTGTCACTAGGTGGCACCAGAATACATCATTTTCAGCCTCCTGTAAAAATTAGATTATTGTTTAGGCACTTTGTCATTTTAAAAGAGAAATTTTCAGTAATGCAGATTTGTTATGGATTATGATGAACATTTTTCCATAAAAAAAAAATAAATATATATATATATATATGTGTGTGTGTTTATATGTATACATACACACAGGGGCATAACTACGAACTACAGGGCCCTAGTGCGAAAATTGCCCTGGGCCCCCCAACAGCTGGTATGTGCCATAATTGTCACCACCTATCTGTACCTTTTTTGCCGCCCCCCTTCCAACATACACTCTGGCTCACACATGCAAACACGCCTACGCAAATAACACGCACTCATACTCACTAACGCACACTCCATTTCATCCCACTTATACATACATTCACACACACACACACACAATTAGACAAGCTTGCTCACACGCACATGCAATTAGACATGCTTGCTCACACGCACATGCAATTAGACATGCTTGCTCACACACACATGCAATTGGACATGCTTGCTCACACACACGCAATAAGACATCCATGCTCAAACAGACACATGCAATAAGACATCCGTGCTCACGCGCAATAAGACATCCGTGCTCCCTCACACACACACAATAAGACATCCATGCTAACAATCATACATACCCCACCCCCGCTTACCTCTCATCGCTCCTGCAGTTTGCTATCCGGCGGGGTTACTTGACCCTCATACGTTCCTGTCTCCCTGTGCTTGTTCAAAATAGTTTAGAAGGGGCCTTTTCTAAACTATTTTGAATCGGCATGATGAGACCGTAACAAGGGATCGCATGCATTGCACTGGGTCCCCTAGAGGCGCAGGCCCCGTTGCAGTTGCGACCCCTACAGTTACACCAGTATATATATATATACACACACACACACACACACACACATCCCAGAGTAGTGGAAGCTGTTATAGCTGTAAAGGGGGGGGGCACTTTCATATTAATGTCTGTGTATTAACATTCAATGTCATAAAAGTCCATGTGGGTGTAAAGATCAGATTTTGTGTATAATGTATGTATGTGTGTGTGTATCACTCTCCCACTCTCCATATACACATGATCATACTCTTTTTATACCGTAGTATAATAATGTTCTGGATTACAAGTTTCTAAGATGTGTGCTCTCCTAAAAATGACTGGCGAATTCTCTTGAGTGCTTGTCATAAAAGTCGTTGCTTATATTTTAAGCTTTGTTTGCTTCCTGACCTCAAGGCCCTGTCTTGCTTAATTAACAAACTAACAGAAAATCCCTTAGTTAAGATCTTGGCAAATACCAAATTTGTTCAATTTGTTTAAATTTGATGACGGCTTGTTTACCGTCATTGAAAGGACATTTTGTTCCAGCAGCTTTAAAACTGCGAGTACACACAACCATAGTTATTCTATGATTTAAATGATGTCCCCAACAGCTAAACACCATCTCAATCTCAAGTCCCATATCCAAATCGCCCTCTGTCCCCTCTCATTTTAACAGTTGCTTGCTGTAGTATTTCAAATAAACTGACAGCTTGTTATAAAGTTGTCAAGGCTGCATAAATTGCAGCTACAACTGGTCATTTAAAAGCTAAACCTTATTATGCAACTGACTGCACAAATACAAAACAAGTCATTTGGCAAATGTTAGCACATAATTAGGGATTAATCTAGCCTTGATGCAGAATTTATCAAAATTAAGGCAAGTATTTTGCATATCTTTGTTTACTGATTAACCTCCAGCAGCAAAGGCGTTAACAAGAAGAAACAACCAATCAAAAACAAGCTTCCAATTTATCAGGCCCACAGCCCAGCCACTCCTCCTCTTTCTTTGCGGGTAAGCAGAACAAGAACGGAACCGCCATGGAATTGAGGAAGGCATGAAACTCACAGAGCCGATGAACGACCTGAAAGAGTAAAAACAATGTGGCGCTACCAGGCAAGAAATATGAACACCTGGCACCAATAAACAACTGCTCATAGGCAACATGATAACAATTGACAATAGAAAACAGCCCAGGGAGGGAAAATACTTGCCTCCTGTCTTTAATAAAATGTAAATTAATTCTGCACCAAGGCTAGATTAATCCCTAATTTTATAGCAGGAGGCTTCATAATTTGCAATTTTAACGCCGTCCTAGAAGCGTGTGAGGGTGAGGACGAAAAAAAGGGTCAGAAACGTAGATTCCCGAGACCACTCTGCTGCGGATATAATGTCGAAAAGGGAGCTCCCCGAGGAGAAAGCCGCGGCGCCCCGCACCGAATGAGCTCCGAAAAATTCCTCAATCCTAACCAAGGTAGGGACGGAAACAGGACTGAACGGACAGACATAAGAAATAAAAAGAGGCCCAGACGAAGAAGCGCTAAATTGACGTGAAACCGCAAGATAGGAGTGCACACAGCGCGCCACACAGAGCCTAGGCCGATTAGGGAAATAGGGGTAGGATACTGAAACGGAGTGAGACTTGGTCCTACGAGAGACAGAAACAGAGACACCCTCGGGAGAAAAAGAATTTACGTCAAAGGCCCTGCCGTCAGAGACACGGCGAAAAGAGATAAGGCACAGGAAAAGCGCAGCCTTCGCGGATAACTGGCGAAAGGACCCGAGAGACATCCCAAAAGACCGTATAGCAGGCAGATGGAGCATGCGCAGAACCGAATGCCACGCAGAAGACGACAAGCGAAGGATTTTTCCCGACTCCCGGTCCCTCTACTGGAAAGTGGGCCATCGAGATAGCGGAACGGAACAATTTAATTGTCCAATAGGACTTGCCCTGAGAATAAAGATGGGTGAAAAAATTTAGGACGACTACAGTTGGGGCCGTAAAGGGATCAAAACTGTGTTCCAAACACCCCAAGCCTGGAGATAGGATTTTTGAGTGCCAGGAGCCCAGGATCCCCAGAGTAAATTCCCCAGAGCCGTTGCTGATAGTCCTGACACATTCCAGGATATCTGAAACAGTCCAGGCCACCAGCGATAGCCGATCCTGGAGAATGAGGGGATGAGGATTCCCCTCCGGATCAAGAAGCAGATCCTGAGACAACGGGAGGACCAACGGATCCTCGCACGACATCTAGGAGAAGTCGGAACCACGGCCGAGTCCTCCATAGAGGGGTGATCACGAGAACCGCAACACCCTCTCTGCCAAGACAATGGAGAGTCCGCAGAATCATGGAAAAAGGAGGGAAGGCGTAGGCACCCCTGGATGGCCACGTCTGCAGGAAATCATCCACCGTCGGGGATAGTGGGTCCGGCAGCCAGCTGAAGAAGGCGCCAGTCTGGCAATCCGACCTGGACGTGAAGAGGTCCAAATGAAGAGGATCCCGATGGTGGTCGAGGACACGAAGTATGTTCGGAATGAGGCGCCAATTGCTCGAGTGGCAGGAGTCCGTCCTTCTTTCCCGGGAAGGTATTCCGCCTGAATGGACAGATGATTGTCCAGGCAGTACTGGTAGAGATCTTTGGTAAATTCCATTAAAAGTCTTGACCGCGAACCTCCCAGGCAGTTGATACAGCGCACACGTCATCCATGTGAAGCATCAGCGAGCAGTGGGTGATATATTTCATGAAGCTGCAAAGAATCCCACGATTAGTTCCAAACAATTGATGTGCAACTCCTGTTCCTCGCTGGTCCACATGCCCCCTGTCGCAATCTCTCCGCACCCTGCCCCCCAGCCACCTAGGCTGGCATCTGAATCCAGGACAAACTCTGGAACTGAACCGAAAATGGCTCGGCCGTTCCACGCATCCATTTGTTCGAGCCACTAGCGAAGTTCCAATTGCGCCTCATCTGAAAGAGGGATAAAATGGTCGTACGAGCCTGACACCTGGAGATGATGGGTCTTCAACCTGTGTAGTGCCCTGTAGTGCAGGGGTCCTGGCTAATAGCCTGAATGGAGGCTGACAGAAGGCCAATAATCCTGAGGGGAACGAACGAACTGAGTAGTCTCCGAATCTCCTTCTTGATGGATGTCACCTTGGTAGGAGGCAACCGGAGAACCGCTGCCACGGAGTCCACCATAAAGCCGAGAAACTGACCAAACCGAGATCCTGGAAAAGGCACATCATGAGGGACGTATGTCGGAGTAGAGTCTCCCTGTGGTGCCCCGGTTTCAGCACCTTGTACTCGGCCGCCAAACCTGTAGACATCCCTAGGTCTCTTTAGAGGACCTTTGCCAGCAACAGAGGGAAGATCTCCCCAGGGCCGCTTGAGAGGATTCTCTGGATCCATCGAGGGAAAAAGAGCCACCTGCCTCTGAATCCTCGCCACTAGCCGGGGACATAAAAGCATGTGTAGGGCGAGACAGTTGGGCCTCCACTGGTGCGGCCAGTAGAGATGCCGCTAAAGTGGACCGCAGCCACGCTTGGAATGCGGCAGGGATTGGAGTCTCAGATTCATCTGCCATCCTATATCCAATGTGTTTCTGTTCCAGGAAACGGGGGTCACCCATGAGTCAAGCGTTGGGGTCACCCATTAATGTCGGCAAGTCAGTAAGGGGGGTCACCCCTGAGGCCCATCTTGAGGGGGTAGCCTGTAGCTTTATAAGTGGACCAAGGCCCTAATTAGGGAGAAAATGTAAGGGGGATCACCCCCAATATAGAGGCTCCTAGGGGTACACTAGATGGCAGGGTTTGAGGGATGGACAGAGGATAATAAAGGCCAAACGGAGAGGCCTACATAGAAAGGGGGGTCACCCCAATATAACTGTGAAATCTTGTGACAAAATGTTTTAATAAGCAAAATACACCTGGAAAATAAAATGAGGGCGAAAAGGAAGCAATAGTGCACAGGCAATAACAAATGCTCCACCGGAGTAGAGTAGAAAACAACACACAAGGAAATAAAAGCCAATAAAAGGAAGACTTTAACCTAAAAATAACGAAAATACCTAAATTGCGTGGCGCGGTGCGGTGCTTAGCGCATCCGAACCGCGCGAGCCAGGACAACGGGCCACGACACGTGGTCGGAGCTAACACTGTGCCACGAGAGCGCCACGAGAGCGCCACGCGCCAGGTCTCTCAAATAGAAACCGCGGCGCTGTGCGAGAAAAACCAGACCATCATTGCCGCGCTGTCCAGAAAAACAAAGACCATGCGGCATGACGAAGAGATGAAAGATCCATCTGCACGGAGAGGAAAAAACCTCACCACGCAGAGGTGAGCAGGCGAAACCCTGAGGACAGGCACGAATATGAAGTAACGGAAACACAATAGGAACAATACACCAAACAGCAGAAAATGAGCAAACCCAAATAATGGAAAATAAAGGTGCAAGTATGTGAAAGACTAAATACATGGAGAAAATAGGTCAAAATAAGGGATAATATGACCAAATAAAAGTTAATAAATACCAAATAGAATAATAATAAAATGCCAAAGACAAATTTAAGTACGTAATTGGAAAGTTCTCACCTGCAGGCTAAGCAGCAAAGAAAGAGGTGTGGCTGGGCTCTGGGACTGATAGTGTGCTGCTTGTTTTTGATTGGTTGTTTCTTCTTGTTATTGTTAACTCCTTTGCTGCTGGAGGTTAATCAGTAAAGAGGGATATACAAAATATGAAGCCTCCTGTCTTGCTATAAAATTGCAGTTATGTTTACCTAACCTCCCTTAAATGATGGACCAGGATAAAATGTATTAAATCACACTGCTTCCAGAACCTTTGATCTTGGGATTGACAATTTAAAAAAAAATCCTAGCAAAGGCCATTTCTATTTCACACAATAAAGCTTCAGCACAGTCTATAGAACTATTTTCATTGAGAATGACAGGAAATGTCAAAAATTATTACTTTTTTTAACTTGAAACTGTCTCTTGAAACTGGTCAAATGCTACTTGCCCTCCCATTTTAATAAAGAGTAAACTATTTGTAGGGAGGGGTGAAACTTTCTTGAAAATGGAAACCAGTTGTTTAACATGGGGGAGAAATCTACAAGTCAGCATGACTATAGCTCAGCATTCTCCATTTCTCTTACACTGGAATCTGACCCTGGTTTCTACTCTGCCATCCCTCTTTTCAGTTAACTGGACCATTGGATGTTGCAGTGCTTCACATAAATCACACTCATATTGTGTGTTTATGCTGCAGTAAATGTGTTTATAAATTAGCTTGTGAAAGTAACGTACCTACCTACATATATCACTTCCATCAAATAGGAAATACATCTTCCACTTTGAGCATTTGAAATTTTGGGGGGCAACGCAGGAAGGAGTAAAAAAAGAGGCACTGATTTTGTATGAACTGAACTGACAATGTTCATCAAACATCTTTTATTCTATTTGCTTACAGAAGGAACCAAGAACAATTCCAACATATGATGGACCTTCAACCATACCAAGTGGTCCTGCTGCTAATGTTGCTATGAATTGACCTTGACTGGCATGACTGGACACCTGAAGGCTTGGATGCCAACATACAACTGCAGCTCAACATCTCCGACCTATACTGTTCCATTTCTATCTGTTTGTTTCATTCTTATAACCACTTAACATGTGTAGCTTGTTTGTAGAGTTTTGTTTGCACAACTACTTGCCATTTTTTAATTTTGTCATATGTTGGGAAATAATACTCCTCTGCAAAATAAACCTCTGAGGAAATGATGATAAATCATTGTGACTAACTTAGCTTTTTTAATATTATTATTTTCAACCAAACTCTCTTATTGGGGGTTATTTTCCAGACTATTCAGGTATATATGTATATGTTTAGAGTAATTTAAGGGGGGGAAAAAAGACAAAAAAAAAAAAACATTTTTACACATTTCTTACATTTTCAATACCTGTTTCAATTTCATTGGTGTTTTTTACCAATGCTTGTACTTTTAAACCTTTGTGTACTTCTGGTTAAAAAAAACTCAAGATGTTAAAGTTGTTATAATACAGTGTATTTTTGCCCTTTGAATGACAGAGGGGTGGCAAATTCTTGATAAATCAATACTTTGCACATTCCTCTTGCACCTGAACAGTTTGGTTTCCTGACAGGGCTTGATTATGGCAGTTTTTACATTAGGATTAGGCTTTTACTGCTGCATATTAGGGAGTACTACAGTTGAAGTTAAGTCTAGTTATCGTGTGTAAATTTAAAACCACAGAGATACTGAACATCCTCTGCCACAAACGTATATAAATAAATTAAAACATTCCAGGAAATATGATACAAAAATGTTTCTATTTCCAAAAAAAGAAGCAAATTATCTGTTTTTAGCAGCTCAAAACGACCTGCTGCATTTTTTTTCATGTCCATGAATAGACAAGTTGTTAAAATTCACATGTGTAAAGCACTTGCTTTCAGTCCAGTTCTTATAATAATGATCATGCCCATAGTTAAGCATCTTTTATAAGTACACAATGAAGCGTTTCATGTAGGATTTATGATGTTGAAAAGATGGGCATTTCTTTGTGAACTACACAGTTTGTTTTCATTACCACTAGCAAATACTGTAGGTATTTGACTTCCATTTCCCTCTCTCTCTTTGTTAGCCCGATTTATCCGTTGACCTTGTGTATAGTTAAAATGCCAAATTAGATTTATAGCAGCTTCAAGTTGTATTAAGGATATTTTGCTTTCTGTAATACTGTTAAAAATAAAGTTTGTTTGTTCTATTCAGTGTATCGGTTCTAATCTTTTTCACTACTTTTGTCATGCATACATATGTATCTTCAAACATACAAATATGAAATGCCAGTTTTAGGCTTGTGAAATGTTCTGTAGGACAGGACACTAAAAAATAAAGTACAGATAGTTCACCCTTTCAAGGGCTTATGGAATGTAAAGCAGAAACTGCAATGAGAAAAGCCTTTGCGGCAAGCACAGAATCGTTCAGAACTGGAATCGCTTCAGCATCGGTTTCCAGAGAGGTTACAGCATGGCTAGCACAAGTATATGATGACTTTGCAGCCATAGCTCCAAAAAAAACATCTCTTTGGTCAAGCTGGCAGTTGCATTTGTAGAATGCCTCACTAGAAAGTATAGAAGTATCTCCATATACCCATTTCTCAGTCTTTCCAGATGTACCTGCAAATAGACATTCCCTCAGGGGCCAGTATCCATTAATTTCAATTTCAAGCCTATGGCTACATCATGGGCAGAAGTTTATCTGGCATCTCCAAATGTGATCTGTAAGGCGGCAACTTGGAGCAGTTTACACACACACGCCACAACTCTACTGTCTGGGTGACCTGGGTAAGAAAAAAACTTTCCTTCGGTAGAAGTGTCACGAGCAAGGGCTATGGGTTCGGCTGAGAGTGTGGAAGTGTACGGGTTAACAGGGTTAACGGGTTACCTGTTACTTTTCCCAGTAACCACCAAATTAACCCCCAAAAATCTTACCTACACCATCACCCCAGTGCCACTTTATATCTGGGCATCTTATGGTACCCCAAACAAAACAGAAATTACAGTATAAAAACTTAAGACCTGTAAATTACCGTATGTGCCCGGGGTTTAGCACAGGAATGTGCAATTCGTATCGCTTGATGCCCGGGACATGCAGTTCCGGGCGCCGGGGAGGCAGCAGGGTTAGGATACAGATCCCCCGCAGCTCTGTAGGGGACCTGCATCCTACTCTCCAATACGCTCAGACAGCCTCCCCTGCCAGCACTTTCCACGGGGTAGTGCCGGCACGGGAGATTGTTAAAACACATCGCGCAGACGTTCACCGGCGAGCGTAAACAATCTCCGCTGCTGGCACGTCTGCTCGATGTGCTTTAACAATCTCCCTTGCCGAGAATTCCCACAGGGGGAAGTTGTATACGCGTATTGTGTAGATGTCCCCTGCCGGCCCCGCAAGACACCCGTGAGTCTGCACTGGTAAGTCTAGGGGAGGGGGGGGCACATCTTGGGGGCAGAGTGGCAGCATATCTCAGGGGGGGGCACAGAGTGGCAGAAAATCTCGGGGGAGTGCAGAGTGGCAGCATATCTATTACACTTTGAATTAAAATTCTTCTTTAAAAAAAGTGCCTAACTTTTAGGGTGCGGCCTATAATCGAGCCAATACGGTAATTTTTCTGGAAAAAGAAGTCAGCATCGAGCATTCCCTATCCATTGTTGACGTCAACCAGAAAGCCAGCAGAGTATATCCCTACTGGCTGATCCCGTGCGTTGCAATCTCCAATGCAAGTTTATAAAGACTTCTTTGGTGATCACTGCCTGATTAGTGCAGGGGGATCACAGGGCAAAAAAAACTTTTCATAAAAAATTTAAAAAATCACTAAAAATAACATAATCGAGCAAATACGGTATTTTAAGACAACCCTGATTATAAAATGACCCCCCAAAATCTGAATATAGTTTAGGAAAAAAAGCCTAAAGACTAGCCTATAAGAAAAAAGTTTTACAAGTAAATATTAATTCACATGTAAACTTTTTTTTAATATTTAGTAAAAACTATGATTGAGAAAAATGCATTTTTTTATTTTTATTTCTATTTATTTCCAAACTGCCCCCTAGTTATGCACATCTGCCCCCCTATATGCCACTTTGCCCCCCCAGATATGCCTTATAGAAGGTATAAGGCATATCTGGGGGCAGTGGCATATAGGGGGGTATAAGGCATAAATGGGGCAGAGTGGCATAAAGGGAGTATTAGACATATCAGGGGGGGCAGCCTGGCATATAGGGGGTATAAGGCATATCAGGGAGGCAGAGTGGCATATAGGGAGTGGCATATAGGGGACGACCTTAAATATAAGACGGGGGTATTTTTCAGAGCATTTGTTTACTATATTCGAGTAAATACGGCATATACACTCACTGGCCACTTTATTAGGTAGATCTTGCGTATCTGGATTTCAGTAAGGCCTTTGACACTGTCCCACATAGAAGACTTATAAATAAACTGCAATCTCTGGGTTTAGATCCCAATGTTGTTGAATGGATTAGAGAGTGGCTGAGTGACAGACAACAGAGGGTTGTAGTCAATGGCTTATATTCAGAACAAGGTCTTGTTACCAGTGGGATACCTCAGGGATCTGTACTTGGACCCATTCTCTTTAATATTTTTATTAGTGATATTGCAGATGGTCTTGATGGAAAGGTATGTTTATTTGCTGACGACACAAAAATTTGCAACAGGGTTGATGTTCCTGGAGGAAGAAGCCAAATGGCAAACGATCTAGGTAAAATGGAAAAATGGTCAGAGCTGTGGCAATTGGCATTTAATGTAGATAAATGCAAAGTAATGCACCTGGGGCATAAAAACCCAAGGGCAGAGTATAGAATATTTGATACGATCCTAACCTCAACGTGCGAGGAAAGAGATTTAGGGGTAATTATTTCTGAGGATTTAAAGGTAGGTAGACAATGCAGTTGAGCAGCAGGTAATGCTAGCAGAATGCTTGGTTGTATAGGGAGAGGTATTAGCAGTAGGAAGAGGGAAGTGCTCATGCCGTTGTACAGATCACTGGTGAGACCTCACTTGGAGTATTGTGTACAGTACTGGAGACCGTATCTCCAGAAGGATATAGAAATGTTGGAGAAAGTGCAGAGAAGGGCTACTAAAATGGTTTATGGATTACAAGATAAACCTTACCAGGAAAGGTTAAAGGATCTTAACCTATATAGCCTGGGAAAAAGACGTGACGGGGGGATATGATAGAAACATTTAAATACTTAAAGGGAATCAACAAGGTAAAGGAAGATAGTTTATTTAAAATGAGAAATACTACCACAACAAGAGGACACAACCATAAACTAGAGGGGCAAGGGTTTAATGGTAACATCAGAAAATATTACTTTACGGAAAGGGTAGTGGACGCATGGAATAGCCTTCCGGCAGAAGAGGTAAATGTTAATACAGTAAAGTCATTTAAGCAAGCATGAGATAGGCATAAGGCCAAGTTAGATATAGGATAAGGGCAAGTACTAAAGGAAAGTACTCAGAGGTTGGGCACACTGGATGGGCCTACTGGTTCTTATCTGCCGTCACTTTCTATGCTTCTATCTTGCAAGTAAATATGGGATATACACTCAGTGGCCTCTTTATTAGGTACACCTTGCTAGTACCGGGTTGGACCCCCTTTTGCATTCAGAACTGTCTTCATTCTTCGTGGCATACTTTCTACAAGGTGCTCGAAACATTCCTCAGAGATTTTGGTCCATTTGGACACAATGGCATCATGCAGTTGCTGCAGATTTGTCGACTGCACATCCATGATGCAAATCTCCCTTTCCACCCGAGTGGTCATTTGAGTTATTGTTGCCTTTCTGTCGTCTCAAACCAGTCTGTCATCTCAAACCATTCTCTTCTGACCGCTGACATCAACAAGGCGTTTTCATCCACACAACTACTGCTCACTGGATATTTTCTCTTTTACGGACCATTCTCTGTAAACCCTAGACATGGTTATGTGTGAAAATCCCAGTAGATCAGCAATTTCTGAAATACTCAGACCAACCCGCGTGGCACCAACAACCATGCCACGTTCAAAGTCACTTAAAGCCCCTTTGTTCCCCATTCTGATGCTCGGTTTGAACTTCAGCAAGTTGTCCTGACCACGTCTACAGGCCTAAATGCATTGAGTTGCTGCCATGTGATTTGCTGATTAGCTATTTGTATTAACAAGCAACTGAACAGGTATACCTAATAAAGTGGCCAGTGAGTGTATATACAATTCGTACCCTCTTACACAAAGATTAGATACCTTTTTACATTTGATGATCATATTGTATCCTATTATTGTGGTAAATTTGAGTTTTATTGAGTATCTACTTGCAGTATGCTAATTTTTCTTTGTCAATAAAAGTTGTGTCACTCTGAGTGTCTAACAAAGCATAGACAAGCTGTTCATTGGATGGATTTTTAACAGAGGAAAATGTTTAATTTTCAGATTTAAAGCCTTTTCTATTCTACAGTGATTTTCTTTTAAATGGTAACCAAATATAGACAAAAAACACCTCTGAGACTAAAGAGGAAGTTGGAAAAAACGGAGTGAGGTAAAATAAAATGAATTCCTTGCCATTATCTTTTCTTGTGAAACTAAGACTAAAAAAGTGCTCTTACAATGCCAAAGTACAGAGACAAGGCTTTATAAAACTTCTCCCAATATCAAACTGTTGCAGTGAAGTAATTAAATACGCACTTGCATATCTCACTAACAGCCCCAATTGGCATACTGTTGATATGCTAATTTTATCACTACTTAACCCCCTTAAGGATCTGGGTTATTTTACAATGTTTTACCAAAACTACCAGAGCAACTGTATATTTTGTTTTCTTCAGTTATATAATTGTTATATCTTTTAGTATGAAAACATTCTGAAAAAGTCGGAAAACTAAGAAAAAAAACTATACAAAGCAGGGCAAATGAGTAAGAAATAAAACAAAATGTACCAAAGTATTTGTCATGGAACACCTCATATGTCTGTTATTTTCATTTATTTTAGTGCTTCAAAACTAGATTTTTTTAAAAAAAAAAAAAATGTGATAAACTGGGAGTTGGCAGTCCCACCCTGGGTATTTACATTAACTCGGTTCTATAGATTAACATATATTACTATGCAGATTACATATTTTGGAAAGCCTTCTAACGAGTAGCTAACAAGGTCCCTTAATATCATGCAGAAACTGTTTAAAACACCTACTTTCAGTTAAGTAATAGCTAGTTTTTCATAAATAAGTGTTACTTTTAAATGAATTGTATATAAAATATTTTGGAAAGTACCAGGCTTTGAGCCAAAAGGCACTGGCGGAATTCTTAAGAAGTTGGAGCAAAACTATTATAAATTACCACACGCACACATTCCAAAATGAGTTAATAGACATAAAGACAAAATGGTCTCTTAACCAAGCTTTCCCCAGAGGGGCCCACAGTCTGTATCTTTTACAATTTATATTCAACAACCCCCTCCTCGGACTACAGACACAGTAAAGGTCCTACATTTCAATTTAACCCAATAAGGCTTTATATTCCCTAAAAGCACACCCCTTGTAGATTTCAAAGACTTCCCATCACTTTACTTCGGGATGGATCTGGTAGTAATAATTATTAGACTTGTGCTTTCGTCTTTGGGCGAACATGCAAACGAACACGAAGAGTGCGTTTTTTTGTTCGTCCCGAAGAAGCGAAGATCACGGCAGTAAAATGTACACGAAGACGAAGACACACAACACGAAGAATCTTCATGTTAGTCTGGTCTTCGTCTACTAATCTCCCTGGTCTCTTCCCCATCTAGCCTACCTTATCTCCGCAGCATCGCAGGGTTTGTCGGAAGCGGAAATCTGTAGGTTCGCCATTAGGGGTTAAGGGGCCGTGTGAGTGAGTCCATTGGTCGCCTGCAGGGTCTTCCCCTGGCATCAACCAATTGATGTGCGCCAGGAGTTTAAAAGTCTGTACGAGTGACCCTATTGGTCGCCAGCAGGCGCACGTCTGCCAGAGGAGGCCCCTGCAGGTGACCAATAGAGTTGCTCGTACGAACATTTAAACTCCTGGCGCCAAAGCTGAAGCTTAGTCTGTACTGCGTTAACCCCGTATTAACCCCTTCAAAAAAATTGGAAAAAACACGGAAAAAAACGAAAGAAAAAAAAACGAAGACAGGAACGGGCGAATATTCGTGGAATACAAATATTTTTTCCCCCACGAAGATGAACACAAAGAGTCGGCCAGCGCCCAAGTCTAATAATTATGCATTAAAAGAAAATAATGAAATGTTTATTTTTTTATTAATATTAGTGTGTGTTTTTTTTCATCTTGGATGACCTCTCTCTATCTCTCTCTTTAGGGCAGCTGTTACTAATATGAAGGGTTATCCTACTGGTCACTCACACTCTCATTCTCATTCACTCTCTTGTGCTCTCTAAATGTTCCTCTACCTTATTTGCCAGCCACGTCGCCTTCATCGTCTATCTGTTATCTTAAAGACAGAAACATAGAAAGTGACAGCAGATAAGAACCGTTAGGCCCATCCAGTCTGCCCAACCTCGAAGTACCTGGCCTTTTATCCTATATCTAGCTTGGCCTTCTGCCTATTCCATGCTTGATTAAATGTCTTTACTATATTAACATCTACCACTTCTGCTAGAAGGCTATTCTGTGCATCCACTACCCTTTCGTAAAGTAATATTTCCTGATGTTACCTTTAAACCTTTGCCCCTCTAACTTATGACTATGTCCCCATGTTGTGGTAGTATTTCTCCTTTTAAAGTAAACCCTCTTCCTTTATCTTGTTGATTCCCTTTAAGTATTTAAATGTTTCTATCATATCCCCCCTGTCATGTCCTTCTTCCCAGGCTATATATGTTAGGATCATTTAACCTGTCCTGGTAAGTGTTGTCTTCTCTCTTCTCTTCTATCCTCAATCTGCAATCTTCAATCTTCTGGTAATGCCTGGTGACGTCTTCTCCTCAATTGGAGGATCAGGGAAGGGACGTCACCGGACGTGCCACCATATTGGCCTGATGGCAAGTTAAGCCAAAATGATGGTGCTTTTGGTGATGTCCTCTTCCCCGATTGGAGGATCAGGGAGAGGATATCTCCACAAGCGTTATAATTTTGGTGGAAGTTCCTGTGGCTTTACGTCCGCAGAGCTGCAGCCTGAGATAGCAGATTGAAGAGAGAAGATAAAAGATAGTAGATGAGGATGAAGAAGATCTAGAATTGGCTGCCAGAAGCAGACGTGGTTGGCAGAGAAGGTAGGGAAAAGGCAGAAAAGAATGAACGTGTGAGAGTAAATATGGGCACCGGGAAATGCATTTTGTGTTTGGGTGTCGTTGTGACAGTGCCTGTACTGGTGTGTGTGTTTGGGTGTCGGCGCGGCAGAGCCTGTCCTGGTGTGTGTGTTTGGGTGTCATTGTGACAGAGCCTGTTCTGTGTGTGTGTTTGGGTGTCGGCATGGCAGAGCCTCTCCTGGTATCTGTGTTTGGGTGTCAGTGTGGCAGAGTCTGTCCTGGTGTGTTTGGGTGTCTGTGTGGCAGAGCCTGTGCAGGTTTGTGTATTTGGTCATCTGTTTCCTGGCACTTACGGTAGGAATAAACTGAACTATTTAATTTTTATTTATCCAGAGATAAATGCCCAGAAATCAGTGAGATTTTTACTCTATTTCAATCTGCATATCTTTTAAAAGGATTAGTGGCACTAAATTGTGGCTTCAGGAGGCCCGTGTATGAGGATTCTTTTTTAGTGTACCGACGTACTTCCAATCCCATCACATTTCATCAATATGCGTTAGAAAATCGGGAAAAGATGGGAATAGGTGGTGGGCTGATACGGTGGCGCAATGGTCAACCAAATGCTCAGAGAAGAGCAACAAAATGCCACTTGTGCCAAGCAGATCGAGGGCCTATCTGAGAGGCTTACCAGGGATACCGTAGTACTGCAAGGTCCCAAGGTAATTAGAGCAAGTAACTATCTGCAAAAGATGGTGCCTACAAATCATGTTGAGGCCTAGCTTATGGCATTTGAGTTAACAGCTGAAAGAGAAGGCTGGCTTGTGGCTGAATGGGGAAGCTTACCAGCAGCTCTCTCCCCTTGCTTTCAGGGAGCCAAATGATCTTCCCCTGCTCAGGTCACGGGGGTATTTAACTGGCTCTCCCATTAATTAATAAATGCAAGTGAGTACTAATGAGAGTGTCCTGGAATCCCCGGACTCGATTCCCACCTACTGTACCCTTGCTGCTCATAAACCGTGGAGCACTCTGCCTATTTATCCAAAACAGCATTTGAAAGGTCAAGTACTAATGCTGGACAATGGCAGCCTGGCGTGCAGCTGGCTTTTCAATTCATCCCAAAGGTGTTCCACGGAGTTAAGATCAGGGCTCTGCGTAAGACAGCTCGCTTTATGCACAGTGGCACAGTCATGCTGGGACAGTAAAGGGCTTTCCCCAAAATAGTGCCTCAAAGTTGGAAGCATAGCATTGTCCAAAATGTTTTGGTATGCTGTAGCATTAACATTACTCTTCTCTGGAACTGAGGTGCCTAGCACAGACCCTGAAAAACAGACCCAGACCATCATGTCTCCTCCACCAAACCCTACACTAGGCACTATGCATTCTGGTAGGTAGCGCTCTCCTGGCATACACCAAACCCAACGCTAGGCATTGTGCATATTGATCTTTGACTTGTGTGCAGCTGCTGAGCCATTTTATGAAGCTCCTGATGCACAGTGCTTGTGCTGATATTGCTTCCAGAGGCAGTTTTGGAACACTGTAGATTCTACAGAGAACAGGTGATTTTTACGTACTACACAGCACCCAATAGGCCCGATTTGCGACTGTGTGTCTGAGTTGTTGTTAATCCTAGACACTTCACAATAACAGTGGACCTGGGCAGATCTTGCAGGGCCAAACTGAGTTGAGGGATGGCATTGCATGACAGTGCTACATTTAAAGTCACTGAGCTCTTCCGTATGACCCATTCTACTGACTTTCTTTGTCTATAGTGATTGCTGCCAGGCCCGGACTGGCCATCGGGCACACCGGGCATTTGCCCGGTGGGCCGGGCCACGGCAGGGCCGCATTGACTTAGGGGCTGATGGAGCTGCAGCTCCAGGCCCCTACCCTACCTACCGGGTCCGCCACTCTAGGGGGCCGGGAAGTCCCCACCAAGGCCGGCCTTACGGGTCTGCGGCCGCACAGGGTATAAATTAAAACATCGGGGTTTTTTTTAACTTTATTTAACATCCTCCATGTTAAATAAAGTTTTTTTTTAACTTTATTTAACATGGAGGATGTTAAATAAAGTTAAAAAAAACCCCGATGTTTTAGTTTAAACCCTGTGCGGCCGCAGACCCCTAAGGCCGGCCCTGGTGGGGGCTTTCCGGACCCTTAGAGCAGGACCGGCCTTTGGGGTGTGCGACCGCACAGGGCGTCACACTCTAGGGGGCGGGGGGCGGTCCGCACCGGGTGCCGCTCATCAGGGGGTGCCAACTTGCGGCACCCGGCACCCCTCCAGAGACGGACAGTAATGTCCGCCGCTGGAGGAGCAGGTTCGCAAGGGAGCGGTATCGGAGGTCTTTAACAGACCTCCGGTTCCCTTGAGTGATTTTAAGCCGGGTTCAACCCGGCTTAAAATCACTCAAGGGAGCCGGAGGTCTGTTAAAGACCTCCGATACCGCTCCCTTGTGATCTGCACGGCAACAGCTGCTGTGCGCCGGGATCTGACAACAAACCCCGGCGCACAGCAGCTGTTGCCCTCTGAACCGGAAGAAGACAGAGAAGACAGAAGAACTGAAGAAGAGGAGGAAAAGGAGCTGTAAGGAGAAAAGAGGAAAGGTAGGGAGATATTCAGTGAGAGTGGATTGGTATATATGTGTGGATTGGTATATATGTGTGGATTGGTATATATGTGTGGATTGGTGTATGTGTGGATTGGTATATATGTGTGGATTGGTAAATATGTGTGGATTGGTATATACGTGTGGATTGGTATATACGTGTGGATTGGCATACGTGTGGATTGGCATATGTGTGGATTGGCATACGTGTGGATTGGCATACGTGTGGATTGGCATACGTGTGGATTGGTATACGTGTGGATTGGCATACGTGTGGATTGGTATACGTGTGGATTGGTATACGTGTGGATTGGTATGTGTGTGGATTGGTATATGTGTGTGGATTGGTATACGTGTGGATTGGTATATATGTGTGGATTGGTATAGGTGTGGATTGGTATACGTGTGGATTGGTATATATGTGTGGATTGGTATATATGTGTGGATTGGTAAGTGTGTGAGAGTGATGGGTGTTATGCTGTACCATTTCCAATGTCTTTTTCATGATCTAATTATGCTCTAAAAGTACATCATAACTCCCATCACTCTATACTGTTCCATACAGTGACAGAGCTGGGAGGCAGAGGCCTTGCACCCCCACCGCAGGACTCCTGAAAGGTAAGTGAACTTCAAAGAGGGAGAGGGTAGATAGTTAGGAGGGGTAGATAGGGAAAAGGGCGTGAGACGGGGGAAAGAGGGTAGATAGGGAGAAGGGAGTGAGAAGGGGTAGATAGGGGAGAAGGGAGTGAGAAGGGGTAGATGGGGCAGAAGGGAGTGAGAAGGGGTAGATAGGGCAATCATACTCCTATCATGCCAAGTCTGCGAGTACATCCTAGAATCTGGGTATGCCTGGGCATGATAGGAATGTGATTGCTGTTAACAATCATATATATATACATATAATATTGTTTTTTAATTGTTTTGTCCTATTTTGGTGTGTTACTTACTTTAAATAAAAGTGTTAGATTTTTTTATGGTGTGGGGAGGTCATATTCGGTTTCGGACAGGTAAATGCTGCATTTTCGGTTTCAGTCCAGAATTCGTTTCGGTGCATCCCTACTACTAAGCCAGACAATGAAGTGGAAGGCCTACACCACATCAATGTTTGGCGTAGTATATAGTGATTGGTGTTATGCTGCACTATTGTCAATGTCTGGCTCAATGTATAGTGATAGGGATTACGCTGTACCACTGTCAATGTGTGCCTCGGTATATAGTGATAGGTGTTATGCTGTACCACCGTCATTGTCTGCCTCAGTATATAGTGGTAGGTGTTATGCTGTACCACCGTCAATTTCTGCCTCAGTATATAGTGATAAGTATTATGCTGTACCACCGTCAATGTCTGCCTCAGTATATAATGATAACAGTGAGAAGAGGCAGAGGTGGTAGATAGTGATACAGGGGGATAGATAGTGAGAAAGGGGAGTTTTGTTACAAGTTTTTATTCCTTTCTTTTTTTGGGATGGGGGGGCACCAGAGGAGTAGTCCGCACAGGGCGCCAGAACACCTAAGGCCGGCTCTGCCTTAGAGTGGCGGACCCGGTTGCAGTTGCGGCGGGCTTAAGGGGCTCTGCCTTAATGCGGCCATATTTTAAGGTACTAGCCTGGAGCTGCAGCTCCATCAGCCCCTAAGTCAATCCTGCCCTGCCACAGGCGCGGTCGCAGTTGCTGCTTGCTCTGGCAACAAGGTAAGTAGGGTGAGGGAGGGGGCTTCAGTGAGAAGGGGCAGAGGGGGGTTAGGTAGTGAGAAAGGGGGAGAGGGGATAGATAGAGGCGGTACATATTGATAAGTGGGGAAGGGGGTTACATAGTGAAAAGGGGGAACATAGTGAGAAGGGGCAGATAAGATGATGAGAGGGGGTAGTGTGAATGCGTATGAGAATGAATGAATAAATGTGTGGATGAATTGTGTGAATGCGTATGACAATTAATGAATTCATGTGTGGATGAATTGCTTGAATGATTTGTGAGACTGCATTAATGAATGTGTTAATGATTTGTGTGAATGATTAAATGCAAAGATGGTACATGAAGGGTGGGCTTTAACAATAAATAAATAAATAAATAAATATGGGCTGCTCAGGCTTAAATGCCCGGGCCTATTTTTTGTCCCAGTCCGGGCCTGATTGCTGCATTTGTGCTTGATTTATACACCGGTTAGCAATGCGTATGGCTGAAACACCTAAACTCAACAATTATGAGGGGTGTTCACGTATATTTGGCCATATACTGAATCATTTCCTCGCATTGCATTTATAACCAATGTAACATTTCAAAATAACTAGATTGTAAGCTTGTTAGGAGGACCCTCTTTACTTAATGTAATGTTTGGCCTTACTCTGCCAATTTTTGTTTTGTCATACCCTTTGAATATATAACTGTAGTTATATGTTCTTTGATCTTGAAAATCAGTTGTGGAAACAAGCATATTACGTTTCAGTTGAATAACTTGTAATGTGAAGAATCAGGCACACACAACATCTTATTTTATAGGTGTATTCATTGGAATCAACTAATGTACATCAAAACAAAATTTATGAAGACCTATTAAGATGATTAGTGTATATATATATATATATATATATATATATATATATATATATATATATATATATATATATATGTAACTATTGTAGTGCTATTGATATTGCGATGATGTGCAGGGCTTCTTTAACTAAATATATTCAAGGGGTAAGATAAAACTAGAACTGACTTACTAAGACAAAGCTATACACAAAGTAAAGACTACCCTTCTCTTTAAAAAGAAAATCACAGACAAGAAAATGCCATTTTCTGCCAGCAATCAATAAAAATAAAAGTGTGAATATTTGAAAAGCAAAGTGTAAATGTATCAAGTTTCTAAGTACAACAATCACTGACTTAAATCGAATGGTTTTAGCAAAACACATTATAACACAAGCCCAGGATACTATTATCAAATGCATTAAACCAATTTTTTCCATCATAACATCAGTATCTTGTTTGTCTTGGAAATAATTCCTTGGCTGTTAAAATACTTATTTCAGCTCTACTTCACAAAGGAGATTGACATTTATGCCATAATGGCTTTGTTATATTCAAATCACTTTTACCTGTAAGATCCTATCATAACAAATTTATAGATAGTGTACCATTAGTTTTTTTTCTTTCTGGTAGAGTGCTTTCTATTACATATATTTGTTTTGACCTATTATTTTGTGCTAAGGAGATCAGCCATCTAGTCATGTATTAGCCCTGCAGGTGAACACTGAATTCATTTCTCTATATTATAATCTTTAGAAGCCAAATATTACAAAACTATCATAAAATGCTCTATACCTGATATACACTGATAATTATTCTCTTCTCAAACTGACTGTGGGTTTTTATTTAGACATAATCACTGTTACTGGCAGTGTATCGCCTTCATGTTGTTTGAAGAAAGAAATCAGTGACTCAACAGCTCAGTACTCTTTGTTCAAAATATTTTGTCTCAGAAGACATTTTAAAAAGGTGATAATATAATTGATTTTCTTCCTAAATGAATGGCTATGTTATAGCATCATACACAGGGGCGTAACCAGAAACCAAAGGGCCCTGGTGTGAAAATTACCCAGGGGCCCCTTCAACAGCTGGTCTGTGCCATCATTGGCATTTGTCTGTGCCTTCTTTGCCCCCCCTCCAACATACACCCTGACACACATATGTAAACACACTTACAGAAAATTACACACACTTATACACGCACACATTTATTCTAACACACACTCCATCTCACCCCACTTACACATAAATGCTCAAATACCTACATAATTACAAACACATATACATACGTCCCACATTCTTCCCACTCATGCTTTCCTCTCACCACTACTGAAGCTTTCTCTCATGAGAACACGATACATTCATGTCTTCCTGTGGCGGTTCAAAATAGTTTAAAATTGGGTCCTTTCTAACTATTTTGAATCAGTATGAGGATACAGGAACAAAGGGTTGCAGGTGTCACACTGGGCCCCCTAGAAGCCTGTAGTTACGGCATTAATCATAGACACAGTGCCCTAATGATGCTCATACAATTTTTTTTGTTCTACTGCTGTCTTTCAGTTCTGGGGCTCAGGGCACATTTTTATTCACTTTGCTATAGTTAGATTTAGGTGGAAACGATATACTGTATTTGCCCGAATATAGGTCGCACTCCCCCCCCCACACTTTTAGTCTTTAAAGTGGGGGTGCGGCCTATAATTGTGGTTTAGCGCAGGCATCCGGAATTTGTATCACCCGACGCCCGGCACATGCCGTTCCGGGTGGGTGTTTTTTTTTTCATTGAGCCCTGCTGCGGGTGATACAAATTGCGCAGCAGGGTTAGGATCCAGATTCCCCACAGAACTGCAGGGGACCTGGATCCTCCTCTCCGGCAGCTGGTGGATGTCTGCGCGATTTACGTAGACTACCTCTGCTGCCGGCACTTCTACTGGGGCTTCTAGAGTCTGGTGGGGGTGCATTGGTAAGTTGGAGGGGAGCATATCTAGGGAGCAGAGTGCCATTTCTAGGGGCAGAGTGGCATTTCTAGGGGGACTAAAGCATATCTGGGGGTGCAAAGTGGCATTTTTAGGGGGTATAAAGCATATCTGGGGGGAGAGTGGCATATCAGGGGCAGTGCGGAATATTTATAAGTAAGGTGCATTATGAATTAAGGGGGGGGGATAAAACCAAATTTCTGTTTGTATGTAACCTATGTTGACTAACTGCGTAATAGATACCAAAATGTTAAAATACATGTATTCCTGTTCATTAGATAAAATACTGTTTTACCATTCCACTGATGTGTATTTCTTCTATAAAAATATATTTTGCTTTAAAATAGCACCAAATTTGCACGGTCAATGCGGTAAATGCGGTAAATGGATTACACCTAGGATATTATATATATATATATATATATATATATATACACATACACACACATATATATATATATATATATATATATATATATATATATATATATATATATATATATATATATATATATATATATATATATATATATATATATATATATATAAAGTCCAAAATTAACAATTGCACTCCAAATGCCAAATTTCTGCCCGGTGCCAAATAACTGCAGCAGTAAATAATATAAAGTCCAAAATTAGTTACCGGCACTCCAGGGACTTTACAAATGACCACACAAACAACTTCGGTTTTCAAGTCAACGTTTCAGTCTTGTTTATTACAGACTTTCATCTGGACTTTATATATATATATATATATATATATATATATATATATATATATATATATACATAAACATTTACGGCATGTAAACTATTGACAGATACCTAGATTGAGGCAATAAGAGCATCTGATCACATGATACATTAGTAAAACACACAAAAATACACTAAGAGCATATCCACCCATATTATTTCACAATAAATTGCAAACCAAATAATGAAAGTTACAGAAACAAATTATTTTTTAAAAGCTCCCTAATAAATATATTCAATAGATAAATGGTATCTACACACAGATTGTACACAGAGTAATATAATTACACAATATAGTGTCATTTAGGGATTTAGGGACACATTTGAAGAGGTTAAATCCCAGAATCATGCTTAAAACACAAAAAGGAAGTATAAAATGTACATGTCCCCAGACATGTCAACCTTTTTTCACCTCTGGTGCACCAACTTTATAGCCCCTTTATGACTGTTTTTTTATTTTTGTACGTGCTATAAATTTTCTTCTTTCTAATTTACTGTGCCCACATAAATTGTATATTGCTTTTTTCAGGACAATGAGGACTTTCTGATCATCTTATTCATAAAAATATGGTAAAAATGAAACATTTTTTTTCTGAATTTTATTTGAAAAAGTTAATACAAGAACCTGCTAAATAGATTCTATTATGTGTCCTATGTTTTAATGTTTTTGCTATGGGTCAATAAGTACAAGTAGCGTATTGCTATTTCAAAACCATTTTTTTCAGATCTGATCATCTTGTGTCCATGTGCTATTTGGGACATCTTTGAAGCTGGCCAATTTAATTTACCCCATCAATTCATATATTTTACGGTTATTCTGACCCGGCCTGCCTGACCACGTCTACTCTGCCTGAGGGCTTCCTAGCAATGTGCCCTGCCTGAGGGCTTCCTAGCAATGTGCCCTGCCTGAGGGCTTCCTAGCCGTGTGCTCTGCCTGAAGGCTTCCAAGCTGTGTGCCCTGTCTGAGGGCTTCCAAGCTGTGCGCCCTGCCTGAGGGCTTCCAAGCCGTGCACCTTGCCACTCTGGTTTCTCCTCGCTACAGTTCCCCTGTCCACACTACAGTCCTGCTTTTCTGTCTGTTGTGTGCCTGTCTGTACCCCTTGAAGCATCATGACTGGTATCCCCTGCAAATGGGCTCCTACCCGACCTGCTGGCCCTGGTCCTGACAAAAATGTAAATGTCTTCAAGTATACTAACCTCAGCTCCCATCACACTTTCAATTGTATTGATTGAGGGTGATGAGAGTTGTCCACAGAAGCTTATCACAAAAAAATGATTGTTTTATGACATTTATTTTTTTTATTGCGTGGAAGGGTTTTTTTTGTTTTTTTTTGTTTGTTTGTTTGTTGTTTTTTTTAAGAGTGTGGGGGCTCCAGGGAATATATTTATTACTTAATACACAACATGTTGATTTTTTACTTACAAACGGATATGGATGTGGAAGGATTTGTGTTCTTCCGCAATTATTTGCTAGCTCTGTCTAGTCAATGGATTTCAGTGACACGCTATCTGACAAAGCAAATACCTCGAAGAGGAAAAATGGTTTATTTTACAAGAAACACGATTTAATTGGTAATTGGATACTAGAAATTACCAATCAGCAAAGACATATTTCATTTTAAATCTATACCATCCATTATTTTTTGTTTAAAATTTCAAAACTAGCAGGGTCAAGACACCTCTCTCTTGGAAAATACCTGTTATTGAGGAATACTAGCCAGTGTCAATATAATGACATGCCTTTATTGCCACATTCAGTAATCATGCTGATGTGTCTTATTAATGCATTAAAAACACCCACACACGTCAGGTAATATCCTTGAATCTATTGCCTGTTCCTGCTGCTATGAAATGTCAGCCCCTACATTACTTCATAAGTAATAAAGTTTACAGTAATGAAATAATTTTGTCATGAGCACTACTTGCCTGCTTTACCATCAAATCAACTTTTCAACATAGAAGAATAAACAAGAGGGAAAACATTATGAAGCTACAACCGGTTCCTGAATGACTCTTCTGCCATCAAAAGGAAAAACTGTACACCAAGGAAGCGTGTCTATGTCAGAAGGTTTTTGACTTGCAATCTCCATTTCGCAGACATTGTCCTTCATGTTGAGAAAATAACCCAGTGATGCATTTGCGACATTGTCTCAGATGAACCATGGTTTTCCCAGAAATACATCCTTTTTGTCAGTACTTTTTTCCCTAGACGCCGTGAACATCAGTTCTTGGCCTCTTTTTGCCGTTCCCTTGTGAGCAACATATTATCTGCTGCTCTAGTATTGGTTTCATGTGAAAGCTTTTTCTGGAAATAATATTACATTTTCCTGAGGCGTTGCCTTTTGGAGGCCTTTAGCTTGTTGTATTGGAAGTAATAATCCTGCAGCGCATCTCTAGGGTCACGAGCCCGAGCCAGTTCTTCGTTTACTGAGAATGGGAGAAAGAGATATTGGTTATACAAAAAATATTTGGGGAAAACATTACAATTACATTTGCTACTATTTTAAATGTGTATTAAAGATCATTTAATACCAATCTTGTGGTAAAGTTTACCAAGCTATCACGTGAGTTATATTTTGGAAACAAAAAATAAAAAATCCAATCCCTTTAAACTAGGTATGTATGAAGCCCTTTGATTGATATGTACTTAACACACAATATCGCTGCACAATGCACTCAGGCTAGGTTTCCACTTGGGTTTTTTTAGCTAAAAACGCCTATAAAAACGCCAATAGCGCCACCTGGCGTTTTTTTGTGAAAAACGCATGCAGCCAGATGTTAGCTGTAATTCAATAGGAAATCGCAAAATGCCATTTCCACTTGGCGTTTTTCTGTCTGGCGTTTTTTCAGTCCTCTTTGGCGTTTTTCTGCTTTTTTGGGCTCTGTGGCAGTTTTTCAAAACTGCAGCATGTTGACACTCTGGCGTTTTTTGCAAGAAATCTTGGCTTTTTTTCTCCAATAGAAGTCTATGGGAGAGAAAAAACGCCATGAAAAAGCCATGTGGGTTTATTGCCTTGGCGTTTTTTATGGCGTTTTTTCCACAGTTACAATGCAGAGGATGGACCCAGTATCTGTGTGTCCTACGAGAAATAGGCTGAAAACAAACAGTTTCACACAAAACAAAGTCCTGGACTGGTTCATATTGCATTTTACACCATTTGGAACAAACATGCCATTACAAACAAACATACGCGACCGGATCCTGCGTGCCAAAAGCAACAGCAAACAATTTGCACCATCATTTGGGGCCAATCTTCCCAGAGGAGCAGACATTCGAAATAAAGCATGCCTTACAAACCACAGAAAAGAGACAAAGGGTCTACCAAGTAAATGACATCAGGAGAGGGTAGATACTTGCCATTTATCCTAATCCCTTTTAGCTGGGTGAAACTTCTAACTTGTAAAGGTTGGAAAAACTGCCTAAGGTCAAAAAAAGCAATTTCCACAGAAAGGCTAAAACGCCAGAAAAAACTGCAGAAAAAACGCCAAAACGCAGGTAAATGCAGTGGCAGTTTTCTTGGCAGTTTTCCTGGCGTTTTTCATCAAGAAAAAAACGCCGGACAAAAACCCAAGTGGAAACCTAGCCTCAGGCTAGATTTCCATTTGTTTTTTTTTTGCTAAAAACGCCTATAAAAACGCCAATAGCGCCACCTGGCGTTTTTTTTGTGAAAAACGGCTGCAGCCAGATGTTAGCTGTAATTTTCTTCAGTGCTCCTGTACTTTTTAAGGGTTAAACACAGTTTTAGCTGTTTTTTTTTAAAGCTAGGTGAGTGAAACAAAAATTATAATGTACTATACAAATACTGTATAAATATAAATTAGAAAGTCAAACAATAAACCGGTATCTAAACCTTTAGTGACCTTAGGTGTGGAAATTAAGCATGAAAAAAAACAGTTGTAATATATAGCAAAGAGCAGCATACTGCCTAACATTATAACAAAGGGTCACTAAAGACTGGGCCTTACTGATTAGCCACTTACGAGAAATAGGCTGAAAACAAACAGTTTCACACAAAACAAAGTCCTGGACTGGTTCATATTGCATTTTACACCATTTGGAACAAACATGCCATTACAAACAAACATACGCGACCGGATCCTGCGTGCCAAAAGCAACAGCAAACAATTTGCACCATCATTTGGGGCCAATCTTCCCAGAGGAGCAGACATTCGAAATAAAGCATGCCTTACAAACCACAGAAAAGAGACAAAGGGTCTACCAAGTAAATGACATCAGGAGAGGGTAGATACTTGCCATTTATCCTAATCCCTTTTAGCTGGGTGAAACTTCTAACTTGTAAAGGTTGGAAAAACTGCCTAAGGTCAAAAAAAGCAATTTCCACAGAAAGGCTAAAACGCCAGAAAAAACTGCAGAAAAAACGCCAAAACGCAGGTAAATGCAGTGGCAGTTTTCTTGGCAGTTTTCCTGGCGTTTTTCATCAAGAAAAAAACGCCGGACAAAAACCCAAGTGGAAACCTAGCCTCAGGCTAGATTTCCATTTGTTTTTTTTTTGCTAAAAACGCCTATAAAAACGCCAATAGCGCCACCTGGCGTTTTTTTTGTGAAAAACGGCTGCAGCCAGATGTTAGCTGTAATTCAATAGGAAATCGCAAAATGCCATTTCCACTTGGCGTTTTTCTGTCTGGCGTTTTTTCAGTCCTCTTTGGCGTTTTTCTGCTTTTTTGGGCTCTGTGGCAGTTTTTCAAAATCGCAGCATGTTGACACTCTGGCGTTTTTTGCAAGAAATCTTGGCGTTTTTCCTCCAATAGAAGTCTATGGGAGAGAAAAAACGCCATGAAAAAGCCATGTGGGTTTATTGCCTTGGCGTTTTTTATGGCGTTTTTTCCACAGTTACAATGCAGAGGATGGACCCAGTATCTGTGTGTCCTACGAGAAATAGGCTGAAAACAAACAGTTTCACACAAAACAAAGTCCTGGACTGGTTCATATTGAATTTTACACCATTTGGAACAAACATGCCATTACAAACAAACATACGCGACTGGATCCTGCGTGCCAAAAGCAACAGCAAACAATTTGCACCATCATTTGGGGCCAATCTTCCCAGAGGAGCAGACATTCGAAATAAAGCATGCCTTACAAACCACAGAAAAGAGACAAAAGGGTCTACCAAGTAAATGACATCAGGAGAGGGCAGATACTTGCCATTTATCCTAATCCCTTTTAGCTGGGTGAAACTTCTAACTTGTAAAGGCTGGAAAAACTGCCTAAGGTCAAAAAAAGCAATTTCCACAGAAAGGCTAAAACGCCAGAAAAAACTGCAGAAAAAACGCCAAAACGCAGGTAAATGCAGCGGCAGTTTTCTTGGCAGTTTTCCTGGCGTTTTTCATCAAGAAAAAAACGCCGGACAAAAACCCAAGTGGAAACCTAGCCTAATCATTATCTTAAAAATTCTAAATGCTTGCCATTCTTGAATGCCTGTATTCAAATCCCTACTTTAACTGTGATAAACACCTTTTCTTCAGTGCTCCTGTACTTTTTAAGGGTTAAACACAGTTTTAGCTGTTTTTTTTTAAAGCTAGGTGAGTGAAACAAAAATTATAATGTACTATACAAATACTGTATAAATATAAATTAGAAAGTCAAACAATAAACCGGTATCTAAACCTTTAGTGACCTTAGGTGTGGAAATTAAGCATGAAAAAAAACAGTTGTAATATATAGCAAAGAGCAGCATACTGCCTAACATTATAACAAAGGGTCACTAAAGACTGGGCCTTACTGATTAGCCACTTCATTTTATTACTCGTGAAAACAAAAATAAGGCCTTAAAATAGCCAGTTACTGCATTAAAGCACACAGCAGCATTTGAAGAGTTGCAATAATGCCTCCCATCAGCTGTCCATATTTATTTCCAGAATTCTAGCAGAAACACTTATAAAGCAATGTTTTTCAATTGTTTTAACCTGTTTTTTCCCCCAGACACATGTCCAGCAATTCAATGAGATACTCAGTTCTTAACTTAACCTATAATGATCCCTTAAGCACTAAGTAACCATGGCAGTGTAATTAGTGATAGTGGTTATAACATGCATGGTTTGATTACAAGTATAGATTGTTGCCCACAGAGAGAGAAGTAATAGTCATTGTAGGCATAATTCTCTTTGATTAAGGTCAGCTTTGACGTCAACCAAAGTGGAAGGGTCTAGAAATGATAATCTGTATACTTTTTAACATAAAAGTAAACAAATGATCATTGCTTTACTAAGCAAACTTAAAAACACTATAGCCATCATACACGCTTGAATGCATACAAATAATTGAATATCCCATATATCACGAATAACTGAATATCTCCTGGATGTGCATACCAGTGCACACAGGCAATATCCTCACTGCCAGTCAGATTTTTGGGCCAAGAATTAATGGTGGTCTAACAAGACCTTTCATGCACACGCACATAAAGTACTCCCGTTTATTTCAAAAGGAGCACTTTTTAGTCTGTATCTTGCACACAAATCATACAGCAGTGGAGACTGTACACTACAGCCTCTAAAACATTAAAACTAGAGAGTCAGAGGCTTAAATGTAATGCTAGATAGTTTTACTTTATCAAGAGGTTAGTAGATAAGCAGAATAACCTCCCAGCAGGAGTGGTAGAATTTATTGTAATAAACCTCAACATTAATTAAATAGGAACAGGGCTGAGCCTAGGGTCACTAATGCCTGGGTGCAAGATTTGTTTGGTGCCCTTAGGTGGGTGTGGCTATACTGCTTAATCATCTCCCTAATATACATAATACTTCTACCCACATACAATTTTCTATGGCAACCATTCCAGTTATTTAGGGACCCTGACTTCACCAAGTAACATGTCAATCACTTTCCACAGTGCCAGCTTTGCCCCTAAACAGCTTACCAGTGCCATTGTTGCTCCCAAACAAGCTGTCAGCACCATCTTTGTGCCCAAACATCTTGTGAGTGCAATCTTTGTACCGGCCAGAAGCTATTTTTTTAAATTCTTTTTATATAAAAAAATGGCGTACATATGAATATGTTTTTTTTTTTAAATTGGGTGGGTACAATAAGTGGGAAATAACAGTTGAAGAAAGACATAGCAAAAACACAAAAATTGCGCTGGTCCTATAGCATTAAAAATGTGTGTGTTTACAACAGCCTGACCAGATGGGTCTAGTGGTGCCATCAAATTCTATATTTCCCGGATGCCTCTTCTTCATTCTGTCTGTAGAAGTTACCTCTGAGGTACTAAAGGTTTATATAGCCCACACAATAAAATGTATCAACTTTGAACAATTATACCATAATCTTAAATCTTAAGTTTAGTCACATAAAACAACACCAAAACATGGTTCAGTGGTGTATTTTGGCTCAGCCAAACCAGGCCTAGGGTGGTGGTCCCTATACTGGAAAAACAGAGGCAGATCACCCATCCAGCCCATTTATAATACAGAGAACTGTACCAAGCTGGCACAACCTGCAGTTGCTGCACTCCTCTAGGAGGCCATTGTGCCTCGGTCTCTCAGTTTGTTATAACCCATTCTGTATCAACTGCTGTGTAAGTTGTTGCCATTTTATAAATAAAATGACAATTAAAATAATAACATTTTTCAAATAATTGCTTCTTGTTTTAGTATCCTAGACAGTGTTCATAAACAATTGTGGCTAGAATCCCTCATATAGATATATAATGTTGTTCCATTGTCTGTGTTATTGTGTACAATTACGACAGTAGAATGTCGTCAGCTAATAAACTATGCTTAACACTGGTTAGCCAAAACATTAATGAAGTATTATTAATAGTTAACAGTTAACAGACCACCATTTGCCTCGGTAAGCACTGGTGTTCCAGGACTGAGCCCTATGCAGTTTGCCAGTCCTCATGTTTTGAACCTTCCTTAAAAACTTACCTTCATCAAGCTTTATCCTTAAGTATGACATGATCCCTAGAAGAAGTAAGGTAACTGGTAGAAAGATCCCACCAAATATATAAAGTGCAGGCAGCTCTCTAACAAACTCAGATATTATGTGACCCATGTTTAAATGCGTTCTTGCCAGCCAAAAGTGTTCTCATTACACCATTCGGAAAACCAACTCAAGCCCTGCAGTCTGTTTTATGTATTTTCTGTCTGTGTGTCAAGCTCCGGATTTGGCCTTTGATCCCACAATTGAAGCTTTGTGTTAGGACTTTGTTCTGTTTGTACAGTCCTGTGATTCCTAAGAGGATTGGAGAAGGGTTATAAAATAACTTTGTTCAACAAATACTTTATCTTGCTTGTTACTGATAGCAGTATCTTAAGAGTTCTCCAAAATAACTAATACCAGCAGTTTTGTTTTTTACAGATGCCTTTTTTGTAACTTTTTTATTTAGGTCTGCATGCAAAGTAAAATTATGAAAATTTATGAAGTCGTTTACAAAGCATCCACATCTTTATGTTAGGACGGAGGGGGAAAAAGTTCTGCCAAGGAATCCAGTCCAAACCAGTGGCCTAGTAATAAAACAGCCCAAAGCACATTTAGTTTTTTTTTGGAACATTCCTAAAATGCACAATCCGGTCCTATATACAACACATTTACCATAAATAATAGAAAACCTACTAAAGAAGCATCAAAATTATCACATTTTAATTTTAAATCTGCCTTAAATCCGTAAATTAGTCCAAAACCTCTTGTGAAACTACAAATAACACTTCAGACAGTAGGCAAAATGTTTAAATCAGAGCAGCACAGGTGGGAATTACTCTCCTGCCCCCCCCCTTGTTACTCCTCCCTTGGTTTATAATATCAGCAACCTATTCACTAAATAATGAATAACATGCCACTTCAAACACACATTAAAAACTGTCATATTTAATGGTTTGGTTTTTACAAACCAAATTCCTGCTAGTCAACAAACAAAATGCAGTGTTTGCTATCTGTGTGAAATGATAACAAGTGATAATGGCAGATTGTCTTAATTTAACATCAATGCGTTTATATGTGCAACAGATTGGTAGCGCAGAGATATTTGCCTTAGGTGAAAAATAATATGAAAGTTTCTAAAATGAGTCAGTTAATTATAAGCATGCTATCTGATCATTTATTCCCGTGGTTTGGAAGCAGGGATACTGCGAGGTTTTGCTATGCTTCAGGCTTATTTTACCCACTCCAATGATTAATACATGTACAGTATCATCATCTTATTATTTTTGCATATAAACAATTTCAATACAGCACAGATAATCGTCCATCCTGGCCTACTTCTGGGGATGAAACAGCAAAACAAACCATGCCTAAGGATCAGTATATTGGATCAAATTAAAACAATCAAATTGGGCAAACACCTGAAAGGGGTGCACAGTCCAAGATTCACAAACACAGCTAGCTTGAACTGATAACCCACTATTTATAGATTAAATGGGATCCACAACGATGTGGATTATTTAAATCTCAAACAAACAAAAGTACTTTAAGATGCATTCTTCGTTGACGGAATTGTATGAGACATTAAACCATCGCCTTAATGCTTAACTGCAAGGATGTTCTTTGTTGGTTTTGCTAATTCCTGCATAGAAGGCTGCTATATGTAACTAATCAATCGCTGCACGCTAAAAGATGGCAATAAACGTACATGGAAGGCCTCATTGGGCACTGGCCCAACCGGATGTTTTTATGTGTTAATTATCAGCTAATACAAACTTACATGTTTTAGTTCTATATTATAGAACATAAATGGTAAGCAAAATATTTAGCTCTATATATATTGTTAAAAATGCATTATGTCCCACCAGTGCTTTGCAGCCTTTGCGGGATGATGTTAAATATTCCATGCATGAAGGCTACATTTACACAAAATTCCCAGATCTCCACTTTCAGCTTTGATGGGATAATTTGTTATGCAAAGAATGAACAGCTGTTTTTCTAAATGAAATTTTCCCATGTCACATCTTATACGTTTCAATTCTGCTCATAGCCATCAATTTCTTTTTTTTAATTTATGTACCACCTTGTTCATTCCAATCAAATATCAAAGCTTTGAATAATACATTACTGTGCACAAGAGATTAATTACTTAAATCTTTCGCTACCTGCCATTGAGTTAGGCTGCATTATAAGCATTATTATGCTCGATTATAAGACAACCCCCCCCAAAATCTCAATATTAAGTTAGGAAAAACAAAAGAAAAAGCCTGAATATAAGACGATCCTATAGGAAAAAAGTTTTACTAGTAAATGTTAATTAATGTAAAATCTGTAAAAGATTTTTTTAAAAAATAAAAGCTATGATTGTGAAAAATATTTTTGTTTCTATTTCCTTTTATTTTCCAACTTGCCCCCTAGTTATGCACATCTGCCCCAGGCTTGCCACTCTGCCCCAGAAAGGCCTTATATCCCCTATATACCACTGTGCCCCATGATATGCATTTTAACCCTTTACATACCACTGTGCCCCAGAAATGCCTTATAGCCCCTATATGCCACTCTGCCACCAGAAGTGCCTTATACCCCCTATATGGCACTCTGGCATATAGGGGGTTAAAAGGCATATCATGAGACAAAGTGGCATATAGGGGAGTTGTAAGGCATTTCTGGAGGCAGGGTGGCATATAGAAGCTTAAAAGGCATTTCTAGAGGCAGAGTGGCATATAGGGGGTTAAAAGGCATTTCTGCAGCCAGAGTGGCATAAAGGGGGTTGAAAGGCATATCATGGGGCACGCTGCCTCCAGAAAAGCCTTATGCCCCCATATAACACTAACACCCCCCCCCTCGGACTTACCACTGCTTCCTGATGTCTGGTGGCCGCCCAATGGCCGTGCCTCAGAACTATGTCCCACGTCTTAAAAGGGGTGGGACGATGAGCTGAGGCACGGCCATTGGGCGGTGCAGTTGGTGCACGTCAGCCACTTTAATTTCATTAAACGCCGGCGGCCGGAAGAGGCTTTCAGCGGCTGCGAATGGGATTGAAAGCCTCCTCCGGCCGCCGGTAACCCAGTGGGCCAGCCCAGCCCTGGCCTCACCCTTCCTCTGCCCCTGCAAAGCGGGAAAGAGGAAGGGATAGGCGGGACAGAGACCCAAAATCAGGACTGTCCCGCCTAAATCGGGACAGTTTGGGGGTATGAGAGATATAGATATATATGTATATTTATATATATAGCTTTCCTCACCATAGGACCTGACCAAAGACTGATAGGGGTCTAAACTCTTTATAACAGGAAAAACGGACAGACTAGATTGGCCGAATGGTTTTTATCTGCCTCAAATTCTATGTTTCTATGTTAAAGTGCTGTAAAGTAATATATAGTACATGACCACTAACCAGAAATACCCATGGGTATATACAATATACTTCAAGAAATGCTGTAGCAATACATTGTGTGTTTACTGGTTAACTGTATTACTACATGACCATATTGCATCTGTTGCTGAAAGTTCATTAGTTGATACTTATATTGTTAACTTTAGGTTGTGTGGTTTTCTATAGTCCCCATGATTAAATAATCGAGAACATCCATTTATTAATTGGCGCTTTAAAACAATATAAGCAGTTTATTATCCCTTTAATATATCCCTACACCATTTTCCTATTGTTATGTTATTATCTTTGTAAAACTAAGTAAAAACAAATACTACAATATATGTATATAGATAAAAAGAAAAATGTTGATTCGCACACTCAGTGCAAACCACCAGGAAATGGTTGAAACAATCACAACCTTACATGATATCTTATGATGATACAGTCATGCTTCTAAAATTTGAATTAATGTGAATATAGAAAAAGGAAAAACAAAAAAACATTCATAGCATTATAGATAAGCAGGCTCATCATAGTGTTTTCCTGTTCCTCCCCTAAGGCTGGCACTCAAAGGGATATGGATAGAAGAAATCAGCAAATGTAATCTTTAACAATTTTTCCTACGTATAAAATATCAAAACTGTTGTAGTTCAAATTAGACACACTATATGTTTTACCCTGTTGGGCTTCAACCTAGCATCAAATTATGGAGAACAGACCACCGAGAATTTAGTAGGGTGTTTGATGGCCCTTCCAGACCTGTTGATGTTCAAGGTTGGTGTCTGATTTTTTTTTTCATACTTTAATTCCAATCCACTTTCAGGACATTGTCAAGCAGGCACAGTCAGTCACTGAGTTTTGAGACTACTGGGATATATATAACATTTTGAAGGGAGTCATGTGACTAGACTCAGGACAATAGTGCAACTGTCCATAGACTATAATAGAAATTGCTAAAAAATACAATACAAAATAATATTAATGTGTTCTTTATTTATTTTACCAGGCTTCTTATGTATAGGTCATTCATTCTCTTTCAATCACCCAAATAATTAGGTTTATAAAGAATAGCATCAAATCCAGTGTAATTTTGCATTGGTTAAGGTCCTCATTTGGGTGAACTTGTACTACTGCGTACTAATCCATGATTTGGAAGGTTAAGATAAGTGGAACAGTGTACCCGCAGAAGTGGTAGATGTTAAAACAGTAAAGAAATTTAAACATGCACGGGACACGTATATGGTTATCCTGAATTAAATCTTACAAGCAGGAGGTAAATTGCCAACTAGATGAACAAAATGGTTTTAATCTGCCTTCAAAGTCTATGTTTCAAATCTTGTTGTTTGAGCTTTTAGTATAAAGAAATGATTCATACTGAGGAATATTGTGTTTATGATTTCTCTGATGGTCTTTGCCCAGGCTAAGTAGAGCTGTCTACACCATGGTCCATAGCAATTCTGAAGCAAAATGCATCAGTAGAAACATTCCATGGGGATTTCTAGATATTAACAATTTTTGCAGATGGCTCTGTCAGATGATGTGAGTGCAGCCGACATATAAAATTGTAGCATGCAGCTGCGCATATCCATACGTTGTGACCTCACAATACAGCACCGATCTGCCGCTGGATCGTTTGTTGCCAGATGGCCAGTCCGGGTTTGCTTGTTGCCTCAACATGTTCCTGATGCTAAACTTGCCGCGTATTGCCAAAAATACCATAGATTGTATTACAAAGGTTGTTTATAGTAAACAGCAAATAAAATGCTAGTGTAAAGTATTCTGTCCATGGGTACCTTGTATGGCTTGAACATTTCCTTTTCTTTGAGGAATTATACGTAAATATCAATGCACTAGTTATATTCCAATTCAGTTTACTTCATGAAGAAGAAAGTGACAGATTATTACATGCACTGTACATTCCGCTTGTTGAACACATTGGTTATCAAAATCCTTCTCAATGTAACTCCTGAAGAAGGTAGATGGACTTCTGATATCTATGTTGATAATCAACCTAAAACAGGTGCCCTGTTTTTCTCCGTCCATTTAAGCATAACCCGACATGAGTGATTGTCCACTTGACATGTTCGATGACAGTCTGGTCACAAGGATGACTTCTCATTAAATTTACCAGCTCCACTGAAAAGATATATATGGCAGTTTCTTTCACATCTCATTAAAAAAATAATTAACCTCGCCTTTTAGTGGATTTATTCTTGGTTCAATCTCCTCATTAACTTCAGCTTTACCCCAACAATTTCATAATATATTTGGCTTGGCTTAGTAAAAATATCAACTACCTAAATGAATGTAAGCTTTTCTTTTAATATGTTTATTTTTTTTATTTTTTTTTTTAATTATAGGAATCTGAACACATGTCAAAAAATAACACAATTATTTATTTTACTTAACTGTTCCTTTAACATACTTACTCTTTCAACATATGTTTTAACATATGTTTTAACATAACATAACCCTTCATTGGAATCCTAATCTTTCTGTCCCTCATTACTTGCCTGGTGTTCTTCTCGTCTATAAAATAGTCTTTTTAAAATAGTCTCTTATATAAATAGTCTTTATATGTATGAGAATTTATGTACGAAAAAATAGAGCCCCCTAAATTGGGAATAGCTGAGGGGGTAACCCTAAATAACTGAAGTAGAAGAAAAGCAATGGTGATACTCGACACCTAAAAGTTTAACCTTTTTTTTGAGGTAGTAGAAGTATTATTAAACACTCATCTACAGACACCAGACAAGCCAGTAGGCTTGTTATTCCCTCAGAAATCTCATGGTGCTGCCACAACCACAAGGAATTCTGGGTAGACGCATGCAAGTAAGGTTAACAATTATCACCTTTGCCTCGATATCCACTTTATACATGTGCCTACCCAGAATCCCTGGTGGTTGTGGCAGCACCATAAGATTTCTGAGGGAAAAACAAGCCTTCTGACTTGTCTGGTGTCTGTAGATGAGTGTTTAATAATACTTCTACTACCCCTTAAATATAAGTGGAAGGGTTTTCCCATCACCTTTACCCACCATAACTTATGTAATGGAACCCCTTTATGACAAAGACCGTACATGCATGGTCTCACAATGTATTGTTCTTGATGGGTTTAAGGACAAACCATTGTCCTTAAAGAGTTAAACATTATTGAACCCTTTAAGACATAATAAAAAATAAAATGGAAAGTAACCAATACTGGTTGTGGCTGTATTGCAGTAAAGAATGACACACACTTAACAGAAATTCAGTGGAATATACTTTCAGTAGTGAAGATTTTTTTATTTATGAATACTTCTTGTCTGGCTCAAAGCCAGTTTTTTCCACTCAAGCGGCAGCATTTGAAAGTTCTCCGGGACAGTCTGTGATGCAACTGGGCAGGGGATCCATAGCCTCAGCTTCTGAACCCTTGTCTGAAGATAGCGATACAAACTGGGGTTCCCCAGTAATCTGCCTCTCAGTAACCACCCCGCCTGTACCCCAACATATACACAAAAGAGCCCTCTTGTTGGGCACCATCCATTTGGCATGCGATCGACATAGTATTTTACTACCCGGCAAGTAGTTTTTTTGTAGGTTTTTTTGGTGTTGGAGTGGATGGAATGATTGCATGCCAGGGAGTGTGGAGGCCCAAGCAAATTCTTGCCCAGGATGCAATTAATATTAATGGCGACCCTGTATATATTGAAACCCCAACATTCATTCTACGAGTATACACTGACAAACACCGGTTAACCCTGTACAGCAACACACAGTGTACATTGACACCCCACACAGTGTAACACTGCACATGTATACTTACACACACCCTTCTCATTATACCAAGTTACCTACCGTGCAAGCAGCCTTTCTTCAAAGCATTGCATTACCTGACCCTGGGGAGCCCTGCCGCTGCACGCAATTCAAATCGTTAAAGGGGTACTAAACAAATTCCTGTCTCAGTAGGCACCTGGGCACTGTGACTCCATGTAGCTAAGACTGACCCTGTAGCTGCCCCTGGTCCTGACTCAACCTAAAATCTCACCCTGTCCTCCAACAGCCCTCCAAACAAAGGTGCAACTACTGGTGGGACACCACGGATGAGCTTGGTCCATTTGTCAACCCTTAATAACAGTAAGCATACATGTAGTTCTGTGCAGGACTGGATTGAAAATGACTGGGAAACCCTGGGACTTTAAAGCCATTATGCCAGATGGTCACTGCGGGCTTGTTTCTTTTGAATAATATATTGTGAAGATACTGTAGCTTTACTTTTTTAGAAGGGTGTTGCTATGGCAATATAATATAATGCATTAGTACTCTTCTCACAAGCTATTTTAAAATAGACCATATTGATGTCTGGATAGTAATTGTAAGATAAACAGTAATGTATATTACAATAGTGAAGGTTGTGAAGCTCCTTAACCCCTTACGGACCAGGGCTATTGTACACACGCAAAAGAACAGTTATTTTGTCATTTTTTCTTCAACCCTATTTTTCTCGTTTCACACGAACAATATTGTTTTTTGTGACAAGCAGGGCTTTAGTCTGAGCCCATATTTCTAAATATAACAATATTTGAAAGGAATAAAATATTAAATGAAAAAAGCACATTAACTGTAATATTTTAACAGGATAGGCGTCTCTGCTAAAAAAAGAAACCCAATTTTATCTTTAGCAAACGAGTAGGCTAATACCTCATCAAAACTAGCTTTTTTCTGACACAGGGGAGACCAGGCTGTCGTTAGATAACCCTCTTCCCGTGATAATGGGTGCATTTAGTGGCTTTTTTGATCTACCTGGTACAACACCACTGGTAAACGGGTTAAACATGACAACTTGTGGTCAAATCATTTGCAGCTGAACAAAAAAAAACATTTGAAAAGCTCCTCCCTTTCTGGATTTTAACGCTGCTCATGTCCTTATTTCTGCCTAGTTTATTACCTTTGATTACCTTTTATTACCTCTAGAGAACTCTGGCTCCACTTGCAGGTTGAATACAGGTACTGCATTCAACCATGCAAGTCAATGGAGTTCAGCTTTCTAATCACAGTGTGATTAGTAAAAATAAATTAAAAATAAAATAAAATGAATAATAATTAGAAAAAAATAGTAAAAAACAGTAAAATGTAAAAATAATTTCCCACTGATGTCACTATCAGGGGAACCTTCAAGTTGAAAAAAAATGTAAAAAAATATATATATATAAAAAATATATTTTTGTGAGCAAGTCCTAAAATTAGCATATTAGCTTAAAACAATTCTCGCGTGGAAAGAGTTAAAATACTGGCATATTAAATGCCCATGGGGTGTCTACTTTTAAAAAATGTATGATTTGATGGGGTAAATTGAATTGGCCAGGTTCAACAATGTCCCAAATAACACAGGGGAAGGATGGCCACACATCTAATTTCCAATTAGAAAAATGCACACGTACCAAATGTGGCCTTTTAGTTCCCCCCAAAAATGACAAACCCATGCATGTGGGGTATCACTGTACTCAGGAGATGTTGCTGAACACATATTGGGGTGTCGTGTGACAGCGGCATATATCAGGAGCTGTAAATTCATACATAAAGTAGGTGTGTGTGGGAAAAATACACACACCAAAATACTACTGCAAACTTTGAAACAATGCTGGTGGTAAAATGTGTGCATGCAAAGAGTTAAAATACCAGCATTTAAAATACCCTGGGGTGTGTAGTTTTCAAAAATATATGGGTTTGTTGGGCAAAGATGTACCAAATAGGGCATGGGCAGTGGATCCCCAAATGCCAAAGTTCAACATTGAAAAATGTGCATGCCCCAAATGTGGACCTTTTGCCCCAAAACAGCCAGGCAAAATCATTCATGTGAGGTATCGCTGTACTCAGGAGATGTTGCTGAACACATATTGGGGTGTTTTATGATAGTGACATATACCAGAACCTGTTTATTCATACCTGAAGTAAAATGTGTGTGAAAAAACAAATGCAAAAAAATGACTACCATAAAGTTTGACAAAGGCTGATGGTAGAATAAGTGCTTGGAAAGGGTTAAAATACTAGCATTTGGAATACCCTGGGCTGTCTAGTTTTCAAAAATATATGACTTGATGGGGTAAATTGCATTGGCCGGGTTCAAAGATACCCGAAATGGCACAAGGGGGGAAGAATTACCAGATTTGGAAAAAATGGCTTTGAAATAGCAAAACGCTACCTGTACTTATTGCCCCATAATGTGTAGAAAAAAGCAAAAAAACATAAAAACATTGGGTATTTCTAAACTCAGGACAAATAGTAGAATCTATTTAGCAGGTTTTTTTATTACCTTTTATAGACGAGTAAAAGATTTTTCAACTAAAAGTTAGAAACAGTCATTTTTTTCTAAATGTTTCACCATATATTATACTTTTTTTAATAGTAAATAATATGATACAATCAAAACAATGTCATCTAAAGAAAACCCTTCTTGTCCTGAAAAAAACAATATCTAATGTGTGTGGGTTCAGTAAACGGGAAAGAAGAAAATTACAGCTAAACACGAGCAGCGCAGAGATGTTAAAACGGCCATTGTCACGAAGGGTACAAAAAGTAAAATCAGCCTTTGTCACGAAGGGGTTAACTATAACTGCCCCTAACTTTCAGCAGCCCAAATATACATTTTATACTCACCAGTTAACCCCTTAAGGACAATAGGGGTTTTTACTCGTAGTATATTGCGGGACAATGGCTCTTTTAACGTTTTGTAGTCTTACTGTTTAGCTGTGATTTTCTTCTCTCTCATTTCATGTTCCCACACATATTATATATTGTTTTTTTCAGGACAAACAGGGCTTTCTTTAGATACCATTCATTTTATCATATCATCTAATTTACTATAAAAAAAATGATAAAATATGGGGATTTTTTGTTAAAAAATTACTTTTTCTCACTTTTTCAACAGAAAACTTTTACTCATCTGCAAAAACTAATGAAAAAACCTGCTAAATTGATTCTACTATTTGTCCTGAGTTTAGAAATACCCAATGTTTTTATGTTTTCTTGCTTTTTTTCTGCACGTTATGGGGCAATAAGTACAGGTAGCGTTTTGCCATTTCAAAACCTTTTTTTTCCAAATCTGGTCATTATTCCCCCCATGTGCCATTTCAGGTATCTTTGAAGTCGGCCAATGAAATTTACCCCATCAAATCATATATTTTTAAAAACTAGACACCCCAAGGTATTTGAAATGCTGGTATTTTAACCCTTTCAATGCACTAATTTTACCACTACCCTTTGTGAAACTTTATGGTAGTAATTCTTTTTGTATTTTTTTTCACACATGTTGTACTTCAGGTATAAATTTATCGCTCCTGGTATATGTCCATGTCACACAACACCCCAATATGTGTTCAGTAACATCTCCTGAGCGCAGCGATACCCCCCATGCATGGGTTTGTAGGGTTATTTGGGAGGTAAAAGGCCGCCTTTGTGAGGTGTGTATTTTTTTGCCATTTACACATCTGCCCCATGTCCCATATTTGGGACATCTTTGAACCCGGCCAATTCAATTTACCCCATCAAATCATATATTTTTTAATACTACACACCCTATGGGCATTTGTAATGCCAATATTTTAACTCTTTCCATGATGGAATTTTTGTAAAGATAAAAATTTTTAAGACTTGCTTATTAAAAACGTTTAGTTTTTTTTTTGGTGACAGTGGGGATTTTTACATGTTACCATATTTTTTACATTTTTTTTTAAACATTTTTGACCATTTTTTTTTATAATTTTTTTTAATTTTTTTTTTTTTTTACTAGTCACTCTCATTAGTGAGCTGGGCTCCATTGACCTTGCATGGTTGGATGCAGTACCTGCATTCAACCTGCAGGAGGAGCTCGAGAGTTCTCAAGAGGGTCTTGATAGACCCTCTGTGAACTCAGATCTATTGTTAATGCCATCCTGTGAATGACGGCAACGTCATTCACAGGATGGCACTTGTGGTTGCTCCTCGGAGCAATCACAAGGCGATCGGGGGTCGGGGGGGTTGTGTTGCTACATGCCTCGATACTGAGGCATGTCAGCAACACAGTTTATGCTTAGGAAGCGATTCCGATCGCTTCCTAAGCAGTTTTAGCCGGGCGCCGCCGCGATCTTTGATGATCGGTGCGGCGGCGGCCATTTTTCTTCCGGGGAGGGCTGCCGAGGGCTGCCCTCCCCGGATCCACGGTCAGCCTCACTTGTGAGGCTTCCGTGGATGCTGCAAAGCCGCCGATCGCGGCGATCGCGGCGATGCAGCTATTTAACGGCAGCCCGTACATGTACGGGCATTGTCGTTAACCCGTTGCACGGCAACCCCGTACATGTAGGGGGATTGTCGTTAAAGGGTTAAATGAGTTCTTGAGCCATGTGGACAGTATAGGAAATGGGCGGGACCAATCAGCACTTTGGCCCGGCCCTTTCTTTCTCCCTGTCCCTCCCTGCAGTCACTGTCGATTGGCCCAGCCCCTTTCTCCCTGTCCCTCCTTGCAGCCAATCAGCAGTGACTGCAGGGAGGGACTGGAAGAAGGAAGTGGGTGGGCCAATCGGCAGTGACTGCAGGAGTAACTGTCAGTAGGAGCTGCTGCTGTGAGTCAGACTAAACAGATTATAAAACAAGGGGCCTTTTTCAGAGCATTTGCTCTGAAAAAACCCTCATTTTATGATCGATAAAAATCGATTCAACTAATCGATAATGAAATTCGTTGGCAACAATTTTCATTATCGATTATTATTGATTTTATCGATTAGTTGTTGCAGCCCTACTTTTAAAAGCACAAAATGAACATAAACATAAAAACAAGCAACCCATAGGCGTACTGCTACCACACTTTCCGCTGAAGCCACTGGCGTCCTCACTAGCACAGTGGCTACAAACTGCAATCACTGGGACACTAAGCCCGCTTCTGCACTTACGCCCTAAGGCTTGTGCACCAAATCAGGGCCATACAAGAACTGGCCTGTTACTGCACCATGCCAGGCAAAATCCGTAACTGAAAATATACCACATATAACATATAAAGAGGAAAGGGAGGGTCGGACAACTTTCCTATGTAAAATAATTCCTTACAGGGCTCCCCTATGAACAGCATGGCTTCCTACCATTCAGTGAACCCAGCCCACCTTGCCCAGCCACACGCCTCTTACACTTTTCACCCCTCAACCAGTTGGTTTCTGTCCCATCCAACCACAGTCATGTAGCCCTTCCTTGGAGCATTTTAACCCCTTCAGGGCTTTTCTTTCATGGTCCCCTGAGAGATCCAAATATATTTCCATTCATTAAACAAAAGCATATGTGCAATATATGTGAGGAATAACAGATATTTAAAAAATATCTTTTTGTTTAAAAAAAAATACCAGTTGGGATGCTCAGATAAAAGAAATGAGAATATGAAAATGTCCTCTTCAGACTATAGGGCTCTTTAATGCTTATGATAATCTTAAAATTAAGAGGTGACCCCCTTTCCCTATCTGCCAGCTAACATACATGCAGGAGATGTGTTCAGCCATACACATATCATAGCATGGGATAGACTCGACGCAAGCGATATCCAGCGTTTTGCAAGAAACCAGAATGGGTTTTTGTGACATAACCCCCCCCAAAAAAACAAATGCCACATCTGAACTGTCAATATCATATCTGTAGCAAACGTATCTAAAAACATCTAGATCTACTTGAACAGATCATAGTGTCACATTTACTAAACATTAAACCTGCAGTGTCAAAGCTGCCATAGTCAAGTGGATTTTTTTCTTATTACAGGTAAATATTGTATTTTAATATGCATTCCTCACGGATATGGTTCTATGGGGGATTACACTGTCCTTTTAACAATAATTGCTATTTATATGTATCAGTTCTCTGTCTTATACTTTGCTTTTAAAAACTTGACCTATAAATTAAACTTTATACATGCTGATATATGCAGTCACAATGTGGCTTAATCATTGCCAAGTAATCCTTTATTTCTGCCATTATTTCACTGAACATTTTTACCATTTGGCAGAAAACCGATCTAACACTATAGCCATTATAGTGCAGAGGTTCAGTTTCCAAAACCAATTGACCTTGAAACTCTTTAAAAATATTTACCTTTAACACGCTTATTCCTAAATCCCAAATAATTAGTTTGCAAGTATTCACAATATAGTCTCAATGGAATTCTAGTCTAAACAAACTATAATCAAGGACATCTTAATTACATCATGTGGTCATGGAGGTTTCATGATTTACTGCTAAGAAAATCATTGCTTTACTGAAAGAAAATTACTGCTTCACACAGTGTGTGCGAGCAATGGACAGGTACGCAGCAGGGGCCCTGCGGAAGTGAACGTTAGACCAGGCCCTGTATCCGAGGGCATAATTTGGGGACGTCTGATCACCCTACTCTACAATAATGCACTGTATGTCATTAATGTGATTGTAAGGCATATAATCATGTTTTTTTCATTCACTTTGGGGCATTTAAGCAGGCTTAACATTTTGAGAACTGCAATAACTCTTTTTGTCAATCATGAGAACATAATAAGTGGGCATTTTGCAATTTTTCTAAGAAATAATTAAATTGAATAATTTACAAAATAATTAGATTTGATAATTATGAGATGATTATAAACAGCCATTTTACGATGCATTTATGAATATATTATATGATAATTAAGGCTGAACTACTGGTATGCGCTTTTTATATTATAAGAAATTTTAAGAACTTATGTCAGATTGAGTGAGCAGCTGAGAACAATATTAATATAACAGAAAATGTAAATCACGCAGTGCTTATATTGTTGCTTACTATTACTAATAGTATATTGAGATATTAATAAATTGATTAAATAAATAATAATAATAATAATAAATAATAAATAAGCTAAGATGTTGCTGCAATATTAGACACTTATGGCTTTTTTATTGCGTTTCAGAGTGAGCTATTTCTGAAAGCCCCAAGGTATGGTTATTAACCAGTGATATTGTGGATTGCTAGAGTCTCTGACTGTTCAGGTGTGGGCAGAAAAAAGGGACAGAATATTTCAGACAGATTCACCGAGAAACAGGGGCAGAAATACTTATAATTTGCAGATTTTGTTAAAATTGAAGTTCGTAGAAATCCGATTAGGTTAGGTTTCTAAAAAAGGGACAGAAAAGAAAGCCCTTTGTGTTCTTAAAAAACATACTTTAATACCCTCACTCCTGCACACCCTTTACTTACATAAACCTTGTGCTCTGGAGCAAACAGGCTTATATTAGCTATCTAAGGCACCCTAGAGCTTTGGTAGTAAAAACACTCCCAGCTGACTTTCCCATGAGGCCCCTACCAAGTGATACCTAAGAGAAACTTTGTAGGGAAGAATGTAGTCATCCTCTACTTCTCTGGAGAAAGAAGAAAACCTAACATATTAGGTTAGCTCACAGCACCCAGGAAAAGGTGTTACTTAAACCAGTGGGCTGCATACATTGTCTCCACCTAGCCCTTTCCATTTCTTGCATTTCTGTGTTGATCAAAGAAACTGACCTCCAATTCTTAACTATAACAAGTATGTTCCAGATATTCCAATCCAATGTCAAATGGTTTTGTGGCATCTAGTGACAGAATGAAGATTGGAGCATCAATTGTGGATGTAAGTTCTAAAATATCTATTATCTTCCTGATGTCATTAATGGACATCCTTCCAGCACGGAAACCCGTCTGATCATTATATATCATTATATATTAGTTTCTTCTAAATCTGTTTTCCTAGATTACGGATTAAGTTTTAGTATTGACAATTAAGAGTGAAATATTTGTTACATTTTGTATATCTTTATCTTGTTTGGGGATAAGCATGATTGCCAAGACCCTGAAACTGAGCTGCAGCACAGTGGACAAGACCATACAGCGGTTTCACAGGACAGGTTCCACTCAGAACAGGCCTCGCCATGGTCGACCAAAGAAGTTGAGTGCACGTGCTCAGTGTCATATGCAGAGGTTAACTTTGGGAAATAGAGGTATGAGTGCTGCCAGCATTGCTGCAGAGGTTGAAGGGGTGGAGGGTCAGCATGTCAGTGCTCAGACCATACGTCACACACTGCATCAAATTGGTCTGCATGGAAACCTCTTCTAAAGATGATGCACAAGAAAGCCAGCAAACAGACAAGCAGACTAAGGACATGTCCTGTGGTCCAATGAGACCAAGATAAATTTATTTGGTTCAAATGGTGTCAAGCGTGTGTGGCAGCAACCAGGTGAGGAGTACAAAGACAAGTGTGACTTGCCTACAGTCAAGCATGGTGGCGGGAGTGTCATGGTCTGGGCCTGCATGAATGCTGCCGGCACTGGGGAGTTACAGTTCATCGAGGGAACCATGAATGCCAAGATGTACTGTGACATACTGAAGCAGAGCATGATCCCCACCCTTCGGAGACTAGGCCGCAGGGCAGTATTCCAACATGAATAGACCCCAAACACACCTCCAAGACGACCACTGCCTTGCTAAAGAAGCTGAGGGTAAAGGTGGTGGACTGGCCAAGCATGTCTCCAGACCTAAACCCTATTGAGGATCTGTTGGGCATCCTCAAACGGAAGGTGGGGGAGCACAAGGTATCTAACATCCACCAGCTCCATGATGTCATCATGGAGGAATGGAAGAGAACTCCAGTGGCAACCTGTGAAACTCCATGCCCAAGAGGGTTAAGGCAGTGCTGGAAAATAATGGTGGCCACACAAAATATTGACACTTTGGGCCCAATTTGGACATTTCCACTAAGGTTTAGACATTAATGGCTGTGTGTTGAGTTATTTTGAGGGGACAGCAAAATGTACACTGTTATACAGACTGTACACTAACTGCTTTACATTGTAGTTCCCTTAACTAGGGGAAAACAAATTTGTGACCCAGATCATTTCCCTTCTTACTATATAAATATGTGCATTATTCTGTGCTCTTAAGTGAAAGTAAAAAAGTATTTAATTATATGGGTATCTAGATTAGCATAAACACTTCGATTATGTGTATAAAATTAGTAATAATGCTTTATATATTTATATTTTCTACGTGGAAAAAAAGATTTTCACTTTTATTTTATTGCTCATGTGCTTTCATGTGTGCAGTTTCAGTACTTGTGTTAATCAACGGTCAGTTATTGTATGTCTGCACTTTTTGGATTGTCAACAAAGGGTTAAACAAAAAAATGAAAAAAACACATTACTTTTGCATTTTGCAAAGACTAGATAAAACTTTAATATGTGCTTTGCAGCTAGTTTTCAACAAACTTGACAGTCCCTTTAACCAAAATCTTTAAGGAAAGATAAGAAACATAGCATCTTGTTAAATCTGTCTCATTTTGTTATATTAATCATACAATTTAAATTAATTCACGTGTCATTACTTTGAGCTATGCTGTCGTTTTGATTCATCTTACTGTCTTTGATAAGGGATGTAAACTCAGAACAGTGACCACTTAGAAAATATGAGGGCAAATCCAACTACTGCATATCTTGAAGATTAAAATAAAGACTTACTCAAATAGCACAGAGATACCCATTTGTGAACTGAATTAAAATACTTTTTTCAACTTATGTCATCAAGTGTTATTTTCATACTTGGGAACTCTGGGTTTGGCCCGGAGAATTATGTGAGAAGCGTCGATTCTCCTGTTCTCCGAGTCAACACCCGAATCCATCCTGACGTGCCCATTCCCTGCCCATTTTCCTTTTAAATTGGGGGATTTCTTACGATGGGAATGCCCACTGACATTATCAAGAACGCTTACTGACAGTGGGAACACCCCTAACATCAGCAGGAACGCCCACTGAGCGGGCAGTCCTGGCCGCATCCTACAAGGGTAGGCTCCGAGTAGCCAGAAGCCCACAAGTTCCCAGGTATGGTTATTTTGTGATGCCATTTTTGTTCCTTTTAGGGCTGCAAGGAAGGATTGTTTTCATAATTGATTAGTTCAGGGGTTCTCAAACTGCGGCCCTCCAGCTGCTGCAGGACTACATCTCCCATACTCCTCAGCCAGCCCCTTAGCTGAAGGAGCATTATGGGAGATGTAGTCCTGCAGCAGCTGGAGGGCCGCAGTTTGAGAACCCCTGGATTAGTTGGTCGATTATTTGTTCAATTAATCGGATTTAAAAAAAAATATTCAAATTTTATGTTTATTTTAATTTAATGACCAAACAAACAGCAGAATAAAAAACTTAAAAATTACATTAACATGAGTCATTGTATCTCATTATTACAATGGCATTTCTCTAGTGGGGGCACAGACGCCCACCGGCTGCCAGAGAGGCGGATGCAGGTCCCCTGCAGCGCTGTGGAGTATACTCCTCTCTGGCAGCCGCAGAACATCTGTGTGATGTGCGTAGACAACCTTTGCTGCTGCTGGGCAGTACTTCCGCGCGGGTCTTCTATGACTGAGCACTGAAAGGTCATGTCACGCCGGGGCTCCATCAAAGAAGCCCCAGGGGAAGTGCCGGCAGCAGCGGAGGTTGTCTGCATCACACAGACACCCACCAGCTTCATAGAGGAGGATCCAGGTCCCCTGAAGTGCTGGGGGTGAGCTGGATCTTAGTGTTATAGTGACTATAAGACGAGGGATATTTTTCAGAGCATTTGCTTCATACAAGCATTTGCTTGATACCATGAAATAGAACATTTTGCTTTGTCCTCAGTGATAGTAAGAGTGCAAATGAGACATGAAACTTCTTGATATTGCAACAATAAAGAATGTGCCACATTCCAACAATACTGGTTGTCAGATTAACTAGCTTAGATCCAGTGAGTGACCCTCAATTACATACATATGTCAATATAAATGTATATCACTTAATATGGGCCCTCCAAAATACCATTGTTGTTAAATATCATTTTCCTACATGTTCTATTTTAGCAGCATACATTCTCACATTGATGAACTAGCATTTTTTTGTATCAAGGGATGTCCAGGACATGATTGTTGTGAGTGATCTTAGGCCATAAGCTCTGGCTTATGAAGATTTAAATTACCTTTAATGGGCTCTAAGAACCAATCATGTTAATTTTACTAGTAGTTTTCTGAAAAAGTGAAGAATAAATATTTAATGGATTAATTTGGTCAAACCATAAAATATTAAACTTCAGTCACTGATCTGTAACCTATAATTATAGAAGAGATTTCATGTTCATATTTTATAAATTATTTCATAGAAACCCTGACAGTTTAGAAATTTTCAGCCATGTTTGATTCAGTGTCAGTGGTGTCAGATACTAGTGCTATACATAGATAAGATGTGTTCTCTAGTTTCTGGGTTAGCTACAATCATTCATTCTCATGGGGATTTCATAATCTTAAATCTACTCGTAACAATATGGAGACTAAAGGGGAGCTCAACATAATTTTGAAAGAACACAAGTTGCTTAAAATAATGGTGAGAAACAGATCTACAGTGGAGAAAGAATATGACTAGAGCTTCAAAAGATGCATGGAAAGTAGCTTTTAGGAAGTACCAGAACAAAATAGATGAGTATTCATATGAGCAAGGATTAATAAATGTTTTAGTGAAATATGGACACCTTAATATGAGTGTTGAATATGGATAAATTCTTCTATATAATGTGTCTAATAATATCGGACTTAAGTGTCAGCTGCATACAAAGGAATTCCACCTGACAGATCTAATGCAGCTGAGTATATAAGGACAGTATGCATCTGAGGAAGCCTTATTGGGCGAAACCCGTCAGGCAGATTGGCAATACGCCCTCCCGGAAGTAGTACGGACTACACGGTCAAAGTACTGAACTTTGATTGCTTGTTGTGATCATATCGTTTTTTATTTGTTATTATTAATAAATTGTCACCCTTGCTTTTAAATATCTTCCTCTTCATCTGACTTCTGTATATCCTGAGCTGATGCTCATGGAGGAACAACAATATTAAGTGGAATATCTCCATTACAAACTGCTGATCCTCAGAAACGGATATTCTATTGGCTCCTATGGTATCCTATGGTATACAGATGCCCTATAGTTTAAGCAAACTAGGTTGCTCAACCAATTGGGAGTGCAAATTGTATACGGGGATTAATATCTTTCTTGTGTATACAGTATTATACTATTGTGTATAAATATATTTTTTTTATATGTAAACCTGCTGAGGGTCCCACAGAAGATATCGTATGTGATCTGAATTTAAGTATACCATTTTTTTTTAGCACTTTCTACACGATGGGTGCTGCTTTGTAATAAGGGACATATTCAATTATATATTCAATTATATAAAACAAAGATTGCATAGCACTATCAACATAGATTTTATAAACGGAGCACTGCACTTTATTTTTTATTTTTTGTTTGTTTTATTGTCACATAGGGGTTATGTGTTAAGTGCTGGCAGCTATTTATTATATTTACTTTATATACCTTATTTATTCACATATTTATCAGAAGCGCCGTTATTCACTTTATTTTTGTATTAAAAAATTTAGCATCCAGCTTAGGAAACTCTTCCAAGTCATACAATAACTTAACCACCAAGACTCCAATGACAACTCAGTCTCACCCTCAGAGGAAATGTGTAGGGGAATATAAGATCACTTTACAGGGAAAATATCATCCATCCACATTAAACTATCCAAAGACAAGGAAAAAGAACCAGTTTCCAAATCATGTTACAGATAACCTACCAGTGACCTTCACAGTATAATTTCTGAGATCAAGCCAACATCATGCAAATGGGACCCCTGCCCAGCAAGCCTCCTCAAACTCTATGTGTCAGCAATAATTGGCCCAATCCATGCCATAGTGTGTGCGTTAATCAAAGAGGGTGCTTCCACCATCACATAAAGCCATCGCCAAACACATACTCAACCCACACGTCTCTCCATACACACTGCCTTTACACACACCTGCCCATAAACATATATATACATGTACAGTGCCCTTACACGCACACATATAAACATATACCGCCCATACACACAACTGCCTTTACACACACATATACACATGCATTGTGCTTACACACGCACATACACTGCCCTTACACACAGCTTACAAATATCTATACTCCTCTTACACACACCTGTCGATACACACACAAACTTACAAACACATACATTCATATACATATGCTATTCTCTCCATCTCTTACCTCTTCCACCATCCTTCTTCCTTAATTCTCCATCCTCCATCCTGTGGTGGGAGCGTGAGGCCTGTAACGTCATCACTACGCGCAGGCTATTGCTGCAGAGCGCAGGGATGACGTCAGATCCCCGCGCTTGGCATAATGTGCCGGTGCATAGTGATGAGGGAGCAGTAAAGTGAGGTATGAAGTGACAGACCTCGTGCTCCCTAATGTTGAACCGACTAGATGGAAATCGTGATCTCCCAACTAGTCCTGAAGGCTGCAGCTGCTGATCTGGCGGCTGTGTGCCCCCCCCGCAGCTGCACCTGAGGTGAGAACGGCTCTCGCCTCACCCTACCTCTGCCCCTGCAAAGCGGGACAAAGGCAGGGATAGGCGGCACAGAGTCCCAAAATCGGGACAGTTGGAGGGCATGCAATAAATATCACTGCTTGCATTAAGACAAACTGTAAATGGCTATGGTTCTACTAGTTTCATAATAGCTTCTATGTAGCTTGGTGCCAGAGCATTATTTATTATAGCTGTGGTTTTGCGACATCCACATCTGTGCAATGTTAGAGTCAGGAAACATCCTCCTGAACAATTTAAAAAGAAACAAGACAACGCTCTCAATAATAACCAAAATACAATTCAGTTTACCCCCTTGATGACAATGGATGATCCGAACACGTCATGCACTAACATCCAGTTAGTGACAACTGACGTGCTAGGGCCGTCATGGCTTTAAACGAGTGCAGAAAGCAATCTACGCTCACTTTCTGCGATCTACGTTTGCTTTCAGCAGGGGCATCAACATCCGCCATACAACATTTTAAAAGAGGCGACAGTGGCAACAGTCACAACAGCCACTGCCAGTGATTTTGCCACTTGCAAGATGGCGGCGCATGCTTTAAAAATTAAAGAAGTTGCCAAAGTTTCCAGAGGGTCTCTCCAGACCCTCCTTAGAACTCTGGCTCCACTTGCAGGTTGAATACAGGTACTGCATTAAACCATGCAAGTCAATGGAGCCTAGCTCGCATGGAAGGAGTTAAATACTGGCATGTTTAATGCCCACAGGGTGTCTACTTTTAAAAACATGCTTCCTCTCACACACCTAAATATACACATCCTGCTTAGACATACAGATTCATGCTAACACACACTTACTCATATGCATCCATTCTTAGACACACACTCACCTTCATCCAAACGTTAATGCTTATACACAAACACACATCCATGCTCACACACACTAATACAGGGATGTCCCGAGTTTTTTCTGCAGTGGGCCACTTCATCAGAATTGTATACGTGCGAGGGCACCACTCATTTTTCACTGTGAGAAAATCTAGCCTTTAATAAGATATGCAGATTAAAATAAAGTAAATGACACAAAACCTTTACTTTTCCTCTCACTGATTTCTGGGCCTAGAAAGTTTTGTGACTACAAATTCAGGATTCTGGATAAGTAAAAATAAAATAGTTCTATTTATTCTAAGGATGCACAGAAATGAAAATTCTGGACCAAAAAACGAAAATTCAGGATTCACTTAGCCAAAGTCAAAAATGACCCCCCATAATAAAAGTAAGTTACACACCAAAATTGTACAAAAACGTAATAATGTTAATATACATATATTTGATTGTTAACAGCAGGCATACCCATATTCCAGCATGTGCTGGTTTGCTGGGCATGATAGGAGTGTGATTGCTGTCAACAATCATATATAAATCAATATTGTTATTGTATTTTTTTATCCAATTTTGGTGTGTTAACCACACTTTTATTAAAAGTAAGTAACATACCAAAAAAAAATCAACAATATGACTTGGCATGATAGGAGTGTGATTGCTAAAAGCAATCAGACTCCTTTTATGCCCAGACAACCAGTAAATGCTGGAACCTAGACATGATAGGCCAAGTCAGCCAGTATATGCTGAAACCTGGCAAGCTGTCCCCTTGTGTATTGATTCTGCCAGCAGTATGGGGTCTGCATCACTTACAGCCACCCTGTGCCATGCCCCCCCCACTTACACATCCATGCTATCACACACACTCATTCATGTACTCATTCATTCACAGATTCATTCCCTCAATCACTTATACTCATTCATTTAAGTTGAGCATAAGAAATTAGAAACAATAGAATATGGACTGGTTAGGATGTGCATACAATGGAAATTCTGGAAAAGAAATATAAAAATAGTCATCATTGGAAAGTAATATTAAAACATAGAGCTTTTGTTAAAAATATTATTCTTTGATGTATAATGGCCCTGTGCAAGATGGATTCTACATACATATCATCACAAATATGTGCTGGCAATGGCACAGACTTATGCCCCTCAAATGTTATGCTTTGATTTTTAGGAAGGAGATTGGACTTCTCCAGCATCCTAGCCACACATACAATCCTTTATTGGTGAGCCACTGGCTTTGTGTTACTGACATACTTATAAACCTTTCAGGGTCACACTCTCTAATGCTCCCCATCTCACAGTGGTTTGGCTGCAATGCGTGAACAGGGATAAGCCTAGTTAGACTTTAATGAGGTGGGAGTAGGCATGGGCAATCAAAGCTTCCCTGCACAGATATTGAAGATACCACATTGACATCTGACAAGTTCCCAGTATTGTCACTTATAGAAACACACACAATAATTATATATATATATATATATATATATATATATATATATATATTTTTTTTTTTTTTTTTTTTGTCACTCATATATATATATATATATATATATATATATATATATATATATATATATATATATAGAGTGACAAAATACCATTATTTCAAATATCACTATTCAGTTAGTATAACAATACTTTATCAATCATAACCTAAACATTGTTTTCTGGAGCATGAAATCTGTCACTTAAACAGTGTTCTATTGTCTGCTCGCATTTGAACTCATGAGATTAAAGGGCTGGCACAGAATCCTTTTAGTTTCTCTACTGATATTGCACCATAGTGGTATGTATTTGAAGCTTGTGAGAAAAAAAACAGGTTAAGGCTTACATTAATGAATGTCAATGTGACTAGAGTTGCCATGGATATTGCTTGTGATGTCATCCTGCAATAAAGCCCCTAATGGGGATCTCAGGCTAGAACAATGCTAGGATAGCATGAATGAATGCTTCAGATAAATCAATACTGCCATACGACTGTATAAGAAAGCCTGCACCTAGTGATGCTGTTACAGAAACAGAAGTGATCCCTATATTTGAAGATATTAGTAATAAAAGCGTTTAATCCCTGGGCAGACTACATGTCTAAATAATTACAGTAACCCGAGTTATTCTAACATTCTTTAAAATGTAAGCTTTTCGAGAAACGGTTTGTAATTTAAGCAGTGAGGGTTATTCTTCAATTGCTTCACTTAAAGGGGATTTAAAAGTATTTTTCATTGAGCATTTCATACAGCGTTGTATACAGCATTATAGTTTAGCATAAAGGGTAACTCCTAGGGAAGGGCTGGCACACTTACAAATACACTAACACAAACTTACAAACTCATTTTAACACACACTCCCTCTAACAAATACACACACCAGGTATAATACCAGGCGGACGATGAAACAAGTCAAATAAGGAGACAGAAGAAAGGTCAGGATACTTCCACAGTACCACTTACTTTCCAACATCTTTAGGGGTGTGGCTGGGGTGGCTTTACCAAGACTTTTGAGAGAGGAGAAAGGAATCCCCACTTTGGGGTGTGGGCAATCTTTGTTTAGATCCACACTGCAAAGTCCTGTGATCTTGGCAAGGGAAGTCTAAAAGAGGTATCACCATAGTGTTGTCTCCTATTGATTTTTATAAATTAAAAAGGCTTTCTTGAGTATAAAAATAGTGCGCTACATAAACCTCACTAAATGCATATGACTGAACTTTGGCAGACCTGCTAGCATATCTCCCTGGCTGCTGCAATGTACCTTAGGATTCTCCTAGTAACAAAGAACTTTCCTAAAATATAGCTAACCAAAAAGACTTATAGGGTCTTCAATTGTCAAGAAAATTAAAACAGCACACATCACACTGACATCAGACAATTTTAGTTTTATCGTTTGGCAGCTGGACCTTTATGTTGGAGCATTTCAGCTATTTCAAAGTCATGTTGGTTTTCCATTAGTGTGAGTAGACTTGCCACCCTAGGGATGGCCCTGACAATGGTGTTTAAGCAAACAGTGCTCCAAACCTCTCCATTTAGTATGCAACGACATTTCATTAAGATTGAATGGAAAACAGGATATACATTATTTAGTAGCTACTAAAACTTGACTTTTGTTCCTAATTTATTTATTGAAATCTAAAAACCAGGCATGCTAGTGGTTTTGTTAAATTAAAGCTTTCTACCACTTTTCCCATTATATACATTAAATAAACATATTCTAAAGTGTTTGCAGATTATATATGTGTATTGGAATCCTGCTTTGTGTGTATACTATGGATATACTAACATGATCAATGCTTCCTAATAACTTATTTTTCCTTTATTGTTAACATGCATGGCTGGCACTTTAATAAGGTTACGGTGAGGAGAACTACAGAACAAGAAACGGCTTAGATAATGCTTCCATGATGTGAACTTTTAAACTAAATATATATATATTACAACACTTAGATAGACATAAAAAGTGCAAACTATTTATATTTTTAATAAATTAGTATAGTGATGCTATAATGAAATCTAGCTTTAGTATGGAGTTCCCCACCCGTTTGCAGCTGTAACAGCCTCCACTCTTCTGGGAAGGCTTTCTACAATATTTTGGAGTGTGTCTGTGGGAATTTGTAATTTGGTATAGATTTGCACCAGTTAGATAATAGAGAAGAGGAAAGAGAGAATTAAAACAGTCAAAGTAAGAAAACAAGCTGCTATTGTCACCAAAAAAGGCTGTACCCAGTTACCATAGAAGAGCATAACACACACACACACACACACATATATATATATATATATATATATGTGGCATTCATGTAAGTAGGTCATGAAGGGAATGGGGTAGGTGTAAAGTAGGCAAGAAGAAAGGAATATGACAAAAGACCAAAGGCTGAAGGGCCAGGAGCTTAGTCATCCAGTTCAAGAGGATACACAGTATGTTTGTCCTGGAACTCATCAGTTAAGGAGCAGTTCGTATCCCTTTCCCACAGCGGTGAGGCTCAAGCCAAGGTCAAAAGGGAGATGAGATACCCCACTTTAGCCCTTTCGGATAAGAACATTTGAGGGTTGAGTTCAAAGTGGATTGACCATTGGTTTAGAAACTTCACACTGGTTAGGTGCTATTAGTTTAAATGCAACTGGAAAATAAGTTATGTTAACAGGAGTAGTCCCTAACAGTGCAAATGAAGCTAAAAGCAGAGGCACCTTGAGGGACACCGGAACAAGGATCAGATCTAGAAATCCAAACCTGCATGGCATAAGCAAGTTGGTCAAGCTTGTCTTCAATACGGTTAAACCGTGCTTCGTGGGCTCCAACCATCTGGAATTCTGGAAGTTCTTCTGCCCCGAAACTAGTGGTCCATCGCTGAACTAAGGAGGTCGTTTAGAGAGAAAGCCATGATATCTCAAACTAGGCCTGCTCCCCCTAGCGGTAGGCATTCTGGTCTGCTTATTGAGAGACCCAGTATCAATTGTGGCGCGGACACTGCTGTACTTGTACGGACACCATGCTGGCTCCTATGTGGGCCACATAGAAATGTAAGTGGGCTGGCTTTGAAATCTTCAAGGCGTGTGCTTACAAGCAATATATAGTTTGAAGGGTTATTTGATGTTTTAGAGGTACAGTTATTGGTTCAACAGTGAACATGTCTTGGCTTGAATCTCCTTAGGGCACTAATTTGGGGGCATATTGTGACCCTTTGATTAAGTTATATAACACACATGTGCTATTGTGTTATTCAGCAGACCCTGGAGATTCATATTTAACCCCTTCAGTCCCAGGAGTTTTTGGTACCTCAAGTCTGAGCAATTTTGCAATTTTTGCGGTATGTCGGTTCAGCGATTAGTCCCCTTTCCTACGAATAGCGTACCCATGTAAACTATGTATTGTTTTTTCAAGGAGAGAGGGCTTTCTTTTGAAACCATAGTTAGATAATTAGCTGAAAAGTTAGAATGAGAAATTAAAAAAAAAACTAGTGTGAATTAGAATTTTTTTTATATATATTTTCCCCTCTGAATCTTCACAAAATTAGGTAAAGTGATGGAAATCTTCTCCAGTTTTTCAATGCAGGTGTCCTGATTTCAGAAATACCTAATTTATATAGAATTTACATACCGTATTTGCTCGATTATAAGACGAGGTTTTTTCCAGAGCAAATGCTCTGAAAAATACCCCTTGTCTTATAATCGAGGTCGTCTTCTAATCAGACCTCATTCTGCTGGGGCCGTGATGCTTACCGGGCTTTGATTGCGAGCAGCGTCTCTGCTATTAGCTGCAGGAGAACAGGAAGGTAGCACATAACTCCTCACATAACTCTACCTCCCCCTCCTTCCTCTGGGGGCGGGGCCAGAGAAGTTGTTCGCACAGCCGGGCCCCTGCAGAAGTCTGTGAGTGGGAGATCTGCAGTTCAGGTAAGGGGGTGGGGGGTTTGAGCTTGTGTGTGTATGTGTGATTAATGGAATGAATGAGTATTTAAATGTTTGTGAATGAATGTGTGTGTGTGATAGCATGGATGTGTAAGGGGGTGGGGGTGGTAGCATGGCATAGGGAGGCTGTAATCACACTTCTAAGATCCCCAGGTTCCAGCATGTACTGGCTGCCTTGGCTTGATAGGAGTGTGATTGCTGTTAGCAGTATATATATATATATATATATGCATTTTAACCCCCTATATGCCACTCAGTCCCATGATATGCCTTTTAACCCCCTATATGCCAGAGTGGCATATAGGGGTATAAGGCATATCATGGGACAGAGGGGCATATAGGGGGTTAAAAGGCATATCATGGGGCACAGTGGCATATAGGAGGGTATAAGACATTTCTGGAGGCAGAGTGGCATATAGAGGGTTAAAGGGCACATCATGGGGCAGAGTGGCAAATAGGGGGGTATAAGGCATTTCTGGGGGCAGAGTGGCAAGCCTGGGGGCAGATGTGCATTACTGGGGGGCAGGTTGGCAAATAAAAGGAAATAAAAAAAATATTTTTCTCAATCATAGCTTTTATTAAATATGAAAATTAGTTTACATGAATTAATATTTACTAGTAAAACTTTTTTCCTATAGGGTAGTTTTATATTCAGGCTTTTTGTTTTTTCCCTAAATTAATATTTTGATTTTGGGGGGTCGTCTTATAATCAGGGTCGTCTTATAATCGAGCAAATACGGTACTTTATAAGGTGTTCATAATTTTTTGCGAAACTGTAGAATTTTTACATTAGGTATGATGGGATTGCAATTCTAATTTTAAACAAATAAACCAAAAATACCCACAAAAGTATATATTTCTGTAAACCAGACAACCCAGACTATCTTATCAGGGGTATTTGGGCACTCTTCATGCAGCTATTTGGCCTGTCGAAGGTGGAAGCAGAAATGATTTCCTGCGCTTTTTTTCACCAACACTACTGTGTTGCTTAGATCTTTTTGCACAGAGTATGTTTTACGGCAGAGAAACCCAGCCAAAATAGTTCAGCTGTATCTCTTGATTACGGAAATACCCCATGTCCTTTTTTTTTTTTTTTCTAGATGGCTATATCCGTCCCTTACTTATAGTACCCTATAGGGTAGTATTTTTCATACTTATGGCTTAACAGATTTGGTGGTTGTGAACGGGGGCAAGGGGTTAGACCTTTTGTTGTGCTAGGGCAATGAGATGTAAGAGTTTTTTTCTTTTTTTATTATTATCTTTTTTATAATTTGTTACCACTGCCACCAGTGCAGGATGGACCTCTTGAACATGTTTTTAAATGCCTGTCACAATAACATCACTTAGCTCACTTTATTGTTTTTTTGACTTATTTATTGTATTTTAGTGATTTTTTATTGTTTTTTTGTTTTGTTTATTTTTTCAGCTTGTGAGAAATACGGTTTCCGTGATCAGTGCGTAGGAGGAGCAATTGGATATCCCAGCGTCTAGACAGGCCCTGCAGGGGATATACTGTCCTCGGATGAACTTGCAGATGATGACAGCAGTGACGCGACCCAGACACGACCCAGAAGGCTGCTGGTTCAGGCCACGGCAGTCCCCCTACTACGAAAACTGGAAGGCAGATTTCCCTCTTGGGTGATGAAGAACCTCAGTGTGTCCTTACAAGAGATCTTTTAAGATCTTTGCTCTGCCCAACCAGCCTATTAATGCTATGACACTGTAGTTGCCAACATTTGAAAACATTTCCATGGATAATTTGCAGCACAGCTATCAATTACTTACTTGAAAATGTACAACATCCACTGCCCCAAAGCTTCATCCACTCTGCCCAACCAACAGAATTAGCATAATTTAGCACTGCCGTGTTATTATGGTAAAGATTATATCACAAAGTAAAACAAATGTCCCCAAATTCAGTGATTTATTCACACTTTGTGCTGATTGAGGTCTGAGCAAGTGTTTTGCATGAGCTTATTAGTACATTAGGGACAGTAAAGTAACCTTTGGCATTCTAGAGGCTGTGTACTATAATACCCATTATAAAAGTGGAAGTGTTACAGGATAGCCCTCATCAGTATACAGTTAGCCACAGATATGATACAGTGAGCCTAACAGTACAGTTAGCCTGGCATACATTATCTACCATAAATCCTATAACTATATATTGAGCCAGACACGGAGTGGTGCAACACGACTCCTATAATTATATAGTGATCCAGATACAGGCCGTGGTACAGCATGACTCATAATTATTGTAAGGACCCGGGTCCGTGGTCAGACGGCTACCACGACCCAGAGCGCCCGAAGATGGAGTTTAGGAGTTATTGCGCAGTAGCGGAGTTGGACAGGGCCTGATGCAGGGCGACCGCACTCTCCAGGGTGTTGAGCACCTAGGGTTGTGCAGCCACATACCAGCGCCCTGACATATCAGCAGATGGTATCCAGTTCAAAACAAAGTAATAACCTGCAGGCACCCTGGAGCAGGTATGAGACATAACAGAACATAGAAATGTGCAGGATGCTGCAGGCTGGGAGCATGGAAGCTAAGCAAAAGGATAAAGCAGAAACATAGTAAGCAAGGGGGACAGGGAGAGCAAGGGGGACAGGGAGAGCAAGGGGGACAGGGAGAGCAAGGGGGACAGGGAGAGCAAGGGGGACAGGGAGAGCAAGGGACAGGGAGAGCAAGGGACAGGGAGAGCAAGCAAGTAACATAACCAGACAAGACATACATAATACAGGGCACAACAGGGAACAAGACAGGACACCCCGCTGCCGGGGATACAAGACAGGACACCCCGCTGCCGGGGATACAGGTTACATCAGACTGACACACATAAAACACAGGAACTAGCCTAGGACTAAAGGATAACTATTGGAGATTCCGTCACATCTTATGGCCATAGTATGCTTAGCCCACCACTACACCAAAGTACTCCAATGACGGTGGGTCCTAACACTAATCCCTGCTGACAGTGATACGAAACAACCTAAACATGAAACCCAAACACATAGCAATGAGAGACATACCTGTAGACTGCAGCCTGAGACAAACAGAACACATAGGTGGGGCACACCTTATAAAGGAAACAGAGCTAAAGCAAAGAGCAAGACTGGAAGCAAGGAATCAAAGGTACAAGACAGAGAATAGGGAAATCCAGGAATGGATTACAACAAAGGGAGGAAAACCGTAGCAAGACTAGAGAAACTATAGCAAGGCAAGGTAAACTAAAGACATGCAGCTCCGCAGCCCGGATGGGGCCTGACAATTATTGTATTTGCTCGATTATAAGACGACCCTGATTAGAAGACGACCCCCCAAAATCTGAATATTAATTTATGAGAAAAAGAAAAAGCCTGAATATAAGACGACCCTATAGGAAAAGTTTTACCAGTAAATGTTAATTCATGTAAACTATGTGAACAATTGTTTGTTAATAAAAGCTATGATTGAGAAAAATATTTTGTTTTTATTTCCTTTTTTTTTTCAACCTGCCCCCCCCAGTTATGCACATCTGCCCCCAGGCTTGCCACTCTGCCCCAGAAATGCCTTATACCCCATATATGCCACTGTGCCCCATGATATGCCTTTTAACCCTCTAAATGCCACTGTGCCCCATGATATACCTTTTAACCCTCTATATGCCACTGTGCCCCATGATATGCCTTTTGACCCCCTAAGTGCCACTCTGCCTCCAGAAATACCTTATACCCCTATATGCCACTCTGGCATTTAGGGGGTTAAAAGGCATATTATGGGGCAGAGTGGCACATAGCGAGGTATAGGGCATTTCAGGAGGCAGAGTGGCGTATAGAGGGTTAAAAGGCATTTCTGGTGGCAGAGTGGCATTAATGGGGGGTTAAAAGGCATTTCACAGAGCACTCTGCCTCCAGAAATGCCTTATGCCCCCCATTTAACACTCCCTCCTCCTCCCTCCTCCAAACTTACCGGAGCTTCTGAGTCCCCCGGTGCTTAGTCCGGGCAGCGTGTAGAGCTCTACGCGATTCGCGTACACAACTTCCGCTCTACGCGATTCGCGTAGAGTTCTACAAGCTGCCCGGACTAAGCACCGGGGACTCAGAAGCACCGGTAAGTTGAGGGCGGGGGGCATAGCACAGGAGGATCCAGGTCCCCTGCATCTGAGTCCCCGGTGCTTAGTCCGGGCAGCGTGTAGAGCTCTACGCGAATCGAGTAGAGCTCTACACAATGCCCGGACTAAGCACTGGGGACTCAGAAGAACCCGTAAGTTGGGGGGGCACATTATAAGACGATTATAAGACGACCCCGATTATAAGACGAGGGGTATTTTTCAGAGCATTTGCTCTGGAAAAAACCTCGTCTTATAATCGAGCAAATACGGTATATAGTGATACAGATACAGATGGTGCTATAGCAAAAATCCGCTCCTTATATACTGATCCAGACATTAATGGGGGTACAGAATAACCCTTATGATTATATAGTGAGCCAGACACAGGCGATGGGACAGTATAACGTCATTATTATATAGCAAGCCAGACACAGAAGGTGGTACAGCATAACTTCCATCTCTATATACTGAGCCAATCGCTGATGGTGGTACACCATCTCCCGTTATCGTTTTAGTGGCATTTCGTTGATTTTTCACTCTCACTCAAACTCTCTCACACTCTCACTCACTATCTCGCCCTCTCTCACATTCTCTCTTGCATTCTGACACTCTCTCTCACATGGTCTCACTCTCTCTCTTAATGTCTACTCCACCACCTGCTTCTGCTTCCCTTTTTCCGTTTTTGGAACTTCATTCCTATCTTTACCCCTTGCACTATGCTCATCACCTGACACTTACAACTGCTAATTTCCCGGTACATGTCCTGGGACACTGGAAGTACAGGGACAAGCTTCTAAATCCCAGGACTATATCTGGAAAAATGGGGCAGCTGGCAACTATGTTATGGAGGCTGTGCCTATATTTAAAGGTTCTGCGTGCTGTGTTCTTTAAAACACAGCACGTTTTAAAGGTACTGCAGTCTTTTACTGTATTAAGGATGTTGACCATGGAGTGGGTGGCTGGGGCACAGCCCTATGTCGGGCCTAGGGCAGCCCTAAAAGGTAAATACATCACTATCCCATATCAAAAAGTCAATTTTAATAATATCAAAGTCCTAGTATGAACCGCAAATCTTCATTAATGAAACAGTACCCTTGTTTCTATTTTGTAAAAGGTCATCTTTGAGTTATGTGCAGGTGGCAAATGTGAAAATATTTGTGTAAGTTATATTGATTTGCTTTCATTATGCACAGTTGGATAACCATATTTTAATAAAAATCTGCTGTTTGATTACTAATGAAACCCAATGGATAGCTCAGATTTGACTGACATAGCAGGAAAGTTAATTAGATTATGCTTTGACCACTATGGTTTGATAAGTAAGTATATTCGGTTTCTGACATAATGAGTTCATGTTGAAACTTCATACCAGATTTCGTGTTGTAACATTTCCTTTGGTTCAGTTTTTTTAACTGTACACTAATGAGATTTCATCAAATACAGAAAGGTACACATTTCTTTATTGGAGTTAGATTTGTGTCTCATTTTCCTCCTCCCTTGTATGCCTTTAATGTATGCTGTTTGCATATGGAGTGTAATCCATGTTAGGCCACCTTGCATATACACAGTGGCGGAACATCCAGGGTTGCAGGGGTCACGACTGCGGCTGGGCCCTGGAGTTCTGCCAGTCAGGAGGACCCAAGGGGTGCCGAGCGGTCATTTTCAGCAACCGCTCTGCGTCCTTCTGTCTCCTCTGCTCCCTGCTGCCACATGCCTCAGCGCTGCCCCGACTGGAGTGGTGGGAGCGTGAGGCGTCTGTCTCGGTGCCGGCGCTTCACGCTAAGTGAAGCAGCACAAACCGCGGCAGAGCAGCGAGACAGAGGCCTTGCACTCCCACCACAGGACTGCACGGTAAGTGACCTACAAAAGGGGGGAAGCGAGAGGGTAGATAGGGAGAAGGGGGGGTAGGGAGAGGGTAGATAGTGAGAAGGGGGGTAGATAGTGAGAAGGGGGGGTCAGCTCCCTCAACTGGGATCTGCAGCTGGGGAGGGAGAACAGGTTCCTCTGCTCCCAGAGTTGTGAGCTGCCGCTGAAGAGACTGGTCAGCTGCGCCATCTCCTGGACACTCACCCACCCACTGGAAGTGATGCCGCCTGCATTCCCGCCCTGGTGCTCCATCTGCCGCTGGGGAGATGCGCCGTCTCCCGGGTAATCCGACAGACGAAAAATCATCCTCGGATGAAAAATCTATGAAATCCACAGAATCCATGGACACTGGGGCATACTGCTGAACACGGTATAACAGTGTAATTAAAAAGTCTAAATCACCTCTCAGTCCTAGTGCACCTGGGAGGTCCAATTCCCTGCAATCCGGATCTTCCTGAAGACTATCCCATAATAATCCAGGGCCGCCAAAGTCATAGCCTTCCGTGGGCTCTGTACCTTCCAGGCACCAACCCACTGGAGCTGCGTTGGCACTGTGGCTATCCGAAGCTTAGCTACACAGCGTGGCTATTGGATCTGATATCCAGCAGGTTTCCTGGACCTGCCCGTATTTACCATCCTCTGCCTACTGTCTATTGGATGTAAATCAACCCCTTGTACTGTCTATTGGATGTAATTCAACCCCTTGTACTGTCTATTGGATGTAATTCAACCCCTTGTACTGTTTAAATACCCCCGTGTTTCCAAATAAACGGAGTTCCTGTTTTACCTCACTAAGAGTCCTGCCTTGTTATTGATGCCCTTATCAGGGCGGTAGAGTGATATATTGCCGCCGAGGTTCCTGAAGAGCTGTGTCCTCTGCTATGATCCTTTATTGTGTGTAGCTAAGCTTCGGCTATCCACAGTGCCAACGGAGCTCCGGTGCAGCGACGTCCCCCCTTCTATCTACACTGCTGGTTCTGCCTGGCGCTGAAGGGGTTAATTGTTAGAGTCCTGGCAGGAGGAAGCAACGTTTGGCCACAAACTGCTTGTAAAATTATTATGCAGGTGTTGTTTTTTTGGGGTGATGATGTCATATCTTATTTTTCATTAATCTTTAAAATATAAGTTAACTAAAGAAAAAGTTATTACAGAACAAGAAAAGGCATTTTAAAGAATACCAACATGTCATTTAAAGAGTAACATTTTGCAATGTTACTCTTTTTACGTGATGACTCAATCTAAAAAGTTTACATTCTTTTTTTTTTTTTTTTTTTTTTTTTTAACAATTCCTAAAAGGAAAAAAACGATGATCAATAAGAATGACCTCACACACATATTTTAAATTGTCAACCCACTAAAACGCACTTGGTCTACATTACTGCAATTAAGAAGGCTCTGTAAAACCCCTTTTAAATTATTTGGGTATATATATCAACTTATTTGGGTATATTTCTAACCACATTAGCATTTTTTTGCACTTTTAATTGAGCTTTTTTTGTATACATTCATATATATAGTGCCACTCCATCCAACTTCTTCAGCTGCCCAAACAAGCAGCCCAGAATGAGAACTCAGCGAGGAATATATTGAAATCGTAGGAAAATGTACTGGAGTCAGATGAGAGCAAATTGTGTTGGTAATTTCAATAGGCAGGAGGTATGTTCTACCAAATTGGAGAGTACACCTACTGGGCAACCCACAGGCACCAGAAGTTCTACTTCATGGAGCTGGATGTCTTCGGTATTGTACACTACGGTATGATATCGTATCTCTGCACTCCCGTCAGCGAGTTGAGCGAGAAACAGGCACTACTAAAGCTATACTGTAAGGTCTCCAAAACCAGACATTGAAACAAGGAGCCTGATTGTGTGAATGTGAGACAGTTGCTGTCACCCCTCCGAACTTGCCTCATAAGGGTTAGACCTTATTAGCCTAGGACAGAAAGAACTACTGGGGATGAGAACATAATAGACTCGTGCAAATGGACCAAAAACGATTCGGACTAAGGTTTTGTTTAGTTTTTGGTCCATTCGTATTTGAACAAATTTCCTTTCGGTTTGTAGGGTATTTCACATTCAGAAACAAAATTTGTTATCACTCACCCTTATTCATTCTCTCATGCTCTCTCTTTCTTTGTCCTCAGCTCCTTGTGTCTTCATTCTTCATCTGCCTCTCCATGGAGATGGAGGAGAGACTGTCCCCGTGGTTCCACCCTTTTGCACAAGTGCACAAAGAGAAGATAATAATGCAGATAGAATTGTGGAAAAAAGAGAAGCAGAAATGCTTCTCTTTCTCAGGAAATTCTGTCCGCCAGGTAAACTTCTGCAAAGTGGTAGAGTCTCCCCCATTCCTCCAATTGAGGGAGAGGGTGTGCCCGGAAGCTCTAACATTCATACTACTCCTACGACTTTTCTGTATTATGTTATCTAGAGGAGTAGGCAAGGACACTGGGCTTGTTGAAGTTGTTGGTTCATATAGGGTATTTAGTCAAATGGTGTTTGTGAAAGCTGTTCCATCATCCTAGAATAAATTTGACTTTGGATTAAGGATCTTAATGTATCCACCAGATGTGAAGTGATGGATAAGGGAACATCTAGATAAAGCAAGTTTGCAGGTCAGGCCCTGGTATTAGACATGAAGGCCTGTCTCACAATTGGTGTTCCAATTCATCCAAAGCTCTGTGTAGGTCACCCGAGATTCTTCACACCAAACTTGTCAAACTATGTCTTTATGGACCTTGCTTTGTGCTCAGGGGCACAGTCATAATATAACAGGATAGGACCTTGCCCAAACTAGTGCCACAAAGTTGGAAGCATATAATTATCTAAAATGTCCTTGTACGTTGTATCATTAACATTATCCTTCACTCAAACTAATGGACCTAGAACAAACCCTGAAAAGCATGGTGCACCGGTATTCCCATATTTATTGAAAAGTACATATAAAGTTAAAAAGGTGATTGTGTATACAGCCCTTTTTAAGCCCTTTCAGTGGTCATATTTGTAGTATATATGCTGGTTTTAAAACAGTCTCCTTTAACTGGGAACCAACTTGTAGCAGTGCGCATGAAAGCAATTGTAATGGATTTAATCTGATCCAAAGACATGACAGCATTGAAAACTACTGATGCAAACATAAAAATACTAAATATGGTTTCAGGAATCTTTTTTTTTTTTTTTTTTTTTTTTTTTTACAATTTATATGAATGCAGGTCTTTGAAGGTTCTCTACATTTGTGATTGCCTAAATTAATGGAACATCTCTGTTGCTTTTGTACCACTCTGATCTTGTGGGTTATCTCTAGCCGTGATTTACCTTATATACATTTAATGCATGTTGTTATTGTTCTAGTTAAATACCTTTCACTTATATTAGTACATTGCAACTTAGATAAATGACAAACACTTGTAATAAGTGAGATATAACAGACTAGGTTTAAGATTATCTAAAAAACTGGCAACCGCCACACTTGTCCTATATCCAAAAAGATGACCTCTTTTGGAATGCCTCCAATAATAACGTTTATTTGGGTTATTGCTTGGTGGAATAAAAGAACATGCCTTATAAAGTCATGGGGAGAAAACAACATCAGTTCTGTGTAAACATTTTCAAAATATATTCTTTAGTGTTTGTTAATTGTCCATGTGCTGCAGTCACATTAAACATCTGTTTCCAGTCATAGGATATTAGCAAAAGAAAGCAAGAACATATTTTCCAAATTAAAAGTAAACTTAATTATGGCAATGGGTTTTATGGAGTAGCTTAGTTATAGCACATACTAGCTTAAAATGCATTTTAAATGATTTAACATATCATTTTAAACTCAGATTGGTATATCCAAAACCTGGATATAGGGCGACTTGGATGGGAGAGATGGATGGGAAATATGCATTGACAAGGTTTTGGAAATTAAAGTGAATGCTATAGAAATCATTATCTACAAAGTAACCACAAAGGATAATCTTATTTTAAAATGAATGATTGTCAGACATATATTAAAAGAAATCCACTTAGAGGAGTTCACAGGCATCAATAAGCCAATTTATAAAGAAACATTCTATTCAATACATTGATTTCGCCAAGATGTGTGCCATTATCTTGAGAGCATTACCATGCTTTTCACATAACTGAAACTACACTTTCCAGTTACACTGATAGCTTTCACTGAAGGCTTTAGGGAAAAAAGCTCTTGTTTAAATGCAGAAGTTTTTATGTTCCATTCAGTTCAAGTCTCAATATTTTGATCTTATGATTTGCTGTTGATTTATGATGTGTACATCCAGGGGAGCTGCTCTCAAAACGAACAATTCTCATGATCCCAACTCAAGTTGCAACGCTACAACAACAAACCTGTGTGTTATGTTTTTTCAAGCTAACGCATTCATTAATGAGTGCCAGGGTTTTTCCTCAGATTTTTTGAGTTTTGCTATAACTACATTTAGGTAACAATCTTATACACAGCTTACACTTGCAATATGGAAACTTGTACATTGTTTTTTTTTTCTAGTTAAACTGTTCATAGATTCCTAGAGTAGGGTAAACCAAGCATTCCTGGGTAAAAAGTGTATTTCCCCAAAAATCCCAAACCAAATAGTAAAATAACTTAAACTGAATATTTTTCTTAAAAGCATCCCACAAAGTTTACAGAGCACAATATAGCGCAGGGTAAGGCACATACTGGAACATTTGGTTTGTATATTAATTTCTCATTGTAGTTAAAAAGTTCCTTTGCGTTCCTTTGCATTCTCACATCTCCTCCACACAGGTAAAAATAACCAATCATATCAATTACAAATCCCTTTAATTCTTGACCTACATTTGTCATGATGTTGAGTAAAACATATGCTGACATGGACTGTATTGTTGTCAGATGTCTTCTTATAAAATATTATTTGGAGGATTTCGGAATATTCTTAGAATAATATACAAAAAAGCAGTTCAGTATCTCGGCAAACAATAGTCATGGCAGTGATTCATTGTGTCATTTCTATTATTTAAAGGTGTATAAAGAAGAACAATGTAGTTGTTTGAGGCAGACATAGGTGTAAACATCTGAATGTTTATTCTGGATATTCTCATTTGGTTCAATAAAAGCCAAAGCAGGCATCTGGCTTCTTTCTAACTTGGCTCTTAATTTACATTTGCTAGCTTAGTCACATAAATCAATGGTTGCTAGGTACATCATTCCAGAAATTATTCTCTGAGACAACCAGCCACAAAATGTGTTGTTAAAATGGAATCAAAGAAATAGTATTAGTTCCATGCAAAATGAAAGAAGACAGACCGGAGAAAAGCACAACATTCAAGTCAAATTACAACTTTGACTTATAAAGTTATTGCAGAATTTTAGTGAATTTAATACAGCACCGAACTTTCGCTTTCCATTATGGCTCATAGAAAGATCAGCTAAGAAGAATTCCTATGTGATGTTGTCTTATGAGAGTGAAGCTGACTTATTCAGGTTTCCTGTATACTATTACAGCAACACAACAAAACAGGCCATTTGCTTTGAATGTAATACACTTTTCTACCTATTGTGATTAAAGCGACCCTACTATAATATTAAGGATATTATTACAATTAAATTTAAGGTTGCTTAATTGTGTTAAATGGTTGGGGTAATTTAGATCAATTTTTATCCATTACAGCAGACCTTTAGGTGTATCTGTAACTCGGAGGGACTCACTATTCAGGAACTCAGGTGGGAACACAGTCAAGACAGGGACTGTAAGCAGTGTATAAAGTCACTCCTTCCTTTTCCTGGAAACACTGGTAAAACGGAGGAAGCATGACATTCAAAAGATGAACCCCGAAAGTCTGTGCAAAAGTCTTACTGACAGTCTTATCTACAGTGGTACAGATGGTTGGAGAGACACAAGTAGATGGTAGCCAGGAAGATATCAGTCCTTCTCTACTGGTGGGGATTAGCAGAGGTTAGCACAAACAGTCTCTGAGGAGGTGGAGTGCTTTTTGGGACTTGGAGCCACCGATACAATCTGGGTAACATATAGTGGTATCTCGACAGACGGTACATAAAAGGAAGAAGAAGAAGGAAGGAGGTCGGGACTGGATAAGGACAGAATAGTTGGATCCGAGGCCAGGAGAGCAGACAATTTGTGGTCAAGACAAGCCACATTCAGGATAGGAGACAGACAGAATGGTCGAATAACTACCTATATATATATATATAATCATATAAAGATGTAAAAAATGCTATACAATGATAATGCTAGTTTGCGGGGCACTTATTGTCCAATTTCAATAAGGACATGTGTTGCTGTGCTCTTCAGAGGTCAATAGTAAATACAATTGTTTAACTGTGTGGTAAGAAGAAACAAGAAGAGAAAAAAGGATGGGAAGAAAATATGAAGAAAACCAAAGAGTCAAAAAGGAACCTAGTTTCACAATACAGACACATAGTAGTGGGATTTCACATATAAATGAAAATAGTTTTTTTTAACATTTCCATTTATATTACACTGTTTTCTCCTTGATTGATTTGAGCACTCACAACAACATATTATTATTGTTGTCGTTTGCTCTCTAATAACTTTTGGGAACATGCTTTTTGGTGTCTTTTTGAGCTGCTAGTTTTTAGATTATTTATTTCATTTCCTTTCTACCCTTTTTTTTCTGCTCTGTTCCTTTGCTCCTGCTGAGGCAGACCCACATCAAGTATTCTGACCGATCCTCTGATTCAGTGTTTAATCTCTAGTTGGGAAAAATGGCACTCCATTTCCACTCCCCATGTCTTTTAGCTCTGTAATGGCTAACCTTTATGGAGCTGAAGATGGAGAGTTTGTTTGGACAGGGCACTGGGAACAGTGGCAGAACTACCGGGGTCGCAGGGGTCGCGACTGCGACCGGGCCCTGGAGTTTTGCCAGTCAGGGGGGGCCCAAGGGGTGCCGAGCGGTTGCTGAAAACGACCGCTCGGCAACTCTTGGGCCGCCCCTGACTGACAGAAATCCAGGATGCCTCTGCTCGCCTCTGCTTCCCGCCGCTGCCGCCGCCGCGCTGCCCTGAGTGCAGTGTTGGGAGCGTGAGGCGTTTGTCTCGGGTGCCGGCGCTTCACGATGAACGCCGGCATATGACGTCATATGCCGGCGCTCAGCAGTGAAGCGCCGGCACCCGAGACAAACGCCTCACGCTCCCAACACAGGAGTTGACGGTAAGTGACCTACAATGGGGGGGTAGGGAGGGAGTGGGTAGATCGTGAGAAGGGGGTGGGTAGGGAGGGAGAGGGTAGATTGTGAGAAGGGGGTGGGTAGGGAGGGAGAGGGTAGATCGTGAGAAGGGGGGTAGGGAGGGAGAGGGTAGATATTGAGAAGAGGGGGTAGGGAGGGAGAGGGTAGATCGTGAGAAGAGGGGGGTAGGGAGGGAGAGGGTAGATCGTGAGAAGAGGGGGGTAGGGAGGGAGAGGGTAGATCGTGAGAAGGGGGTGAGTAGGGAGGGAGAGGGTAGATCGTGAGAAGGGGGTGGGTAGGGAGGGAGTGGGTAGATCGTGAGAAGGGGGGGTAGGGAGGGAGAGGGTAGATCTTGAGAAGAGGGGGTAGGGAGGGAGAGGGTAGATCATGAGAAGAGGGGGGTAGGGAGGGAGAGGGTAGATCGTGAGAAAGGGGGTAGGGAGGGAGAGGGTAGATCGTGAGAAGGGGGGTAGGGAGGGAGAGGGGAGATCGTGAGAAGGGGGGGTAGGGAGGGAGAGGGTAGATCTTGAGAAGAGGGGGTAGGCAGACCCACATCAAGTATTCTGACCGATCCTCTGATTCAGTGTTTAATCTCTAGTTGGGAAAAATGGCACTCCATTTCCACTCCCCATGTCTTTTAGCTCTGTAATGGCTAACCTTTATGGAGCTGAAGATGGAGAGTTTGTTTGGACAGGGCACTGGGAACAGTGGCGGAACTACCGGGGTCGCAGGGGTCGCGACTGCGACCGGGCCCTGGAGTTCTGCCAGTCAGGGGGGGAGCACAAGGGGTGCCGAGCGGTTGCTGAAAACGACCGCTCGGCAACTCTTGGGCCCCCCTGACTGACAGAAATCCAGGATGCCTCTGCTCGCCTCTGCTCCCCGCCGCTGCCGCCGCCGCCGCGCTGCCCTGAGTGCAGTGTTGGGAGCGTGAGGCGTTTGTCTCGGGTGCCGGCGCTTCACGCTGAACGCCGGCATATGACGTCATATGCCGGCGCTCAGCAGTGAAGCGCCGGCACCCGAGACAAACGCCTCACGCTCCCAACACAGGAGTTGACGGTAAGTGACCTACAATGGGGGGGTAGGGAGGGAGTGGGTAGATCGTGAGAAGGGGGTGGTTAGGGAGGGAGAGGGTAGATTGTGAGAAGGGGGTGGGTAGGGAGGGAGAGGGTAGATCGTTAGAAGGGAAGGTAGGGAGGGAGAGGGTAGATCTTGAGAAGAGGGGGTAGGGAGGGAGAGGGTAGATCGTGAGAAGAGGGGGGTAGGGAGGGAGAGGGTAGATCGTGAGAAGGGGGTGGGTAGGGAGGGAGAGGGTAGATCGTGAGAAGGGGGTGGGTAGGGAGGGAGTGGGTGGGTAGATCGTGAGAAGGGGGGGTAGGGAGGGAGAGGGTAGATCTTGAGAAGAGGGGGTAGGGAGGGAGAGGGTAGATCGTGAGAAGAGGGGGGTAGGGAGGGAGAGGGTAGATCGTGAGAAGGGGGGTAGGGAGGGAGAGGGTAGATCGTGAGAAGGGGGGTAGGGAGGGAGAGGGGAGATAGTGAGAAAGGGATAGATGGGTTGGGGGGGCCCTTAACAGATTCTCGCACCGGGGCCCTGAGGTTTCTAGTTACGTCCCTGACTGGGAAGTTGCTAGGTTTGTTGATAAACAGTATATATGTTTTGATTAAAAATAAAGGGGTAGTAGAAGTATTATTAAACACTCATCTACAGACACCAGACAAGCCAGAAGGCCCACCATAACTTAAATAATGGATTAAAAATAATAAAATACATGTGTCATTATAAACACATTAACATTCAGTTTTGACACAGTTGGTCTAAATAACCCAAAATAAAATTTTGGTTTGAAAACCGGAAACATGGGAAAAGTTTATCTTATCGTAAGTACCTAAAACATGATGCAACAAGAAAAATACTTTACACAGTGTGAGATCCATTAGGGCTCTGCTGAATTTATCTCAGTCATAGCAATGATTACTCCATTACAGTTCAGTGTTGCCAGAAATAGAAAAAACCTCAAACAAGATACTCAAAATTGTGTTTAATACAGGCCCCTGCAGTGCTTAAAGTGCTGGGAGACTTATCAGAGGCAATTTGTTCATCATTTTATTCCCTTTCACTTTAAGCGCTAAATTAACTAATTACTACACAGCTGTAACATAATCATGGAGGATAATGAAATGATACATAATTATAGGTTGTTATTCATTCATGTCTGATGAAAGGTTATAATTCAAGTAAAAAGTACCCTTGTATAATTAAAGAACAAGAACACATTAGAAATGAATTTGGACATTAAGTTGTTTGTAATATATTTTAAATGTAGGAAGAAGCTCTGAGGGATTTATTCACTGTGTTGCAGTTTCATTTCACAAGTATGTTCATACCTACAACTCTAAATTTCAGTATAGAGTGTATATAAAAAGCAGAATGAGTGATTAAACATTAAAGTGCATATTCTTCTAAATGCCTTACTCAATAGCCATCAGTAGGTCACAATGCCTCCTAGCCATACCGCCAACTGCACACCCTGAAACAAAATGACCTCTCTTTTACCACTTCAAGTGTTGGGAGTTGTGGAGAGTGCTCTTCTACAGTTATGTGCACTCCTTTCCTCAGGCCTCACCTACATTTAATTTATTGTCTTGCATGTTTTAGAATACAACTCCTGTTTAACAATGGCTGATTTTATTTTTTTGTACCCTTTGTGACAATGGCTGTTTTAACATTTCTGGGCTGCTCGTGTTTAGCTGTAATTTTCTTCTTTCCCATTTACTGAACCCACACAAGTTATATATTGTTTTTTCAGGACAAGGACTTTCTTTAGATGTCATATAAAATATGGTGCAAAATTTAGAACAAAATGACTTTTTTCTAAGTTTTACTTGAAACATCTTTTACTCATCTATAAAAGCTAATGAAAAATTCTACTATTTGTCCTGAGTTTAGAAATACCCAATTTTTTTATGTTTTTTTTCTGCATGTTATGGGGCAATAAGTACAGGTAGCGTTTTGCTATTTCAAAATATTTTTTTCAAAATCTGGTAATTTTCCCCCCCATGTGGTATTTGAAGCCGGCCAATGCAATATACCCCATCAAATCATATATTTTTGAGAACTAGACACCCCGGGTTATTTCTAATGCTAGTATTTTAACTCTTTCCATGCACTTATTCTACCACCAGTCTTTGGCAAACTTTGTGGTAGTAATTTTTTGCGTTTATTTTTTCACACACATTTTATTTCAGGTATGAATTAACAGATCTTGGTATATGTCATAAACACCCCAATATTTGTTCAGCAACATCTCTTGAGTACAGTGATACCCCACATGAATGGTTTTGCCTGGCTGTTTGGGGGCAAAAGGGCCACATTTGAGGCATGCACATGTCTCAGTGTTGAACTTTGGCATTTGGTGATCCACTGCCCATGCCCTATTTGGTACACCTTTGAGCTTGGCCATTTCAGTGTGCCCAATAAAACCATATATTTTTGAAAACTAGACACCCCAGGGTATTTCAAATGCTGGTATTTTAACTGCTTGCATTTACACATTTTACCACCAGCATTTTTTCAAAGCTTGCAGTGGTATTTGTGTGTGTATTTTTCTTCACACACGTATTTTAGGTATGAATTTACAGCTGCTGGTATATGTTGCTGTCATACAACACCCCATTGTTCAGCAACATCTCCTGAGTACAGTGATACCCCACATGCATGGGTTTGTCGGGTTTTTGGGGGACTAAAAGGCCATTTTTCTAATTGGTCATCTTTCCCCCTGTGTTAAGTGGGACATTGTTGAACCCGGCCAATTAAATTTACCACATCAAATCATACATTTTTTTTAAAAGTAGACACCCCATGGGCATTTAACATGCTAGTATTTTAACTCTTTCCATGCGAGAATTGTTTTAAGATAAAGCGCTAATTTTAGGATTTGCTCATTTGTGATTTGTGAGATTATTCCTCCCTATTAATTTACCTCAGCATTACCGTTAAGTTGCTGATTGTTGTTGATTAGCTTAGGCAGCCTTTCCATGGGTGAAGATTGTAAACTTCAGAAGAAATTAATCAGATGATGGCAGTGCAACAGGCTGCTTAAATTAATGATATTAACCTTTAAATGAAATATCGCCAAGACAATTATTCTGATTGACAAACCACTAGGGCATGCTATAGGTGGGTTTAATTAACACATTTAGTCATGCTGAAAGCAGAGACACTGGCAGTTCTTAAAGACAGTTGTGCATGAGAAATCATTGCTTCAAGTGTAACAAGGTATTAAATACAAGATACAGGTTCTGACAGTGACTGTAGAAAAGTGACATACATTATTAAAAGGCATCCTGAAAGTATATTTCAAACAAGATAAACATTTTTTTTCTCTTGTAAGTCTTAAAAATAACTTAACACAAAAAATGCTCATATAGCATCTGGGATTTTCTCCAAAGCTGTTTTTTAATGTGTACATATTTATTGGGAAACTGATATGGTCCTTGATTTCAATCATCCTTCTGTAGACACAGTATGTTTGATGATTTCAGACAAATTTGCACTAACTGTCATTTCAGACATACTGTATTTGTATGGGGCAGAGTGGCAAATAGGGGGGTATAAGGCATTTCTGGGGGTAGAGTGGCAAGCCTGGGAGCAGATGTGCATAACTGGGAGGGCAGGTTAGCAAATAAAAGAAAATAAAAACAAAAAATATTTCTCAATCATAGCTTTTATTAAATATGAAAAAATAGTTTACACAAATTAATATTTACTAATAAAAAAAAAATCCTATAGGGAAGTCTTAAAGTCAGGCTTTCTCTTTTTTTCCTAAATTAATATTTAGATTTTGGGGGTCATCTTATAATCAGGGTTGTCTTATAATCGAGCAAATACGGTATATAATTGCTAACAGCAATCACACTCCTATCAAGCCCAGGCAGCCAGTACATACTGGACCCTGGGGATGATAGGAGTGTGATTACAGCCTCCCTATGCCATGCTACCACCCCCCTTACACATCCATGCTATCAAACACACTCATTCACAAACATTTAAATACTCATTCATTCCACACATACTTGCCCAAAAACCATCCCCTACCCCTTACCTGAACTGCAGATCTCTTACACACAGACTTCTGCATGGGCTTGGCTGTGCAAGCAACTTCTCTGGCCCCGTCCCCAGAGGAAGGAGCGGGCAGAGTCATGTGATGACTCTGTTGGGTTCCTGTTCTCCTGCTGCTAGTTAGTGAGGGGAAGTTCGGATCATTAAAGTGAATCTGATCATTTCGACTCGTTCACTGAAGTGATCCGATTCATGATCCGAATCTTCAGATCACTCAGTGTGACTCACAGGAGTTACTGTTTCCCAGTCCCTTCCTGCAGGCACACCTTTCCTTATAGTCAATGAACCCTTCTGCCTGCCAACCCTAGTGATGTCACTGAAGGCAGAGAATCGTTCAAAGATTCAAATCTTACAGGGATCCTAATCTTACAGTGATCCGGATCTTACAGGGATCCGAATCTTACAGGGATCCAAATCATTCAGAGAATATCACCATAAATAAATAAATACATTAATCTTCACTGCCCCCAGGATTTAGATTCCCCTTAGTTTGTCACCCTTTACCTCTAACTGCACCTTCAGTTAACTTTATTAAATTAATTAAATTAACCCTCAGTCATCAGCATTAAATTAACCCTTAACACCCCATCAACCATAACTGCCCCTAAATTAACCCTTAACACCCCATCAACCATAACTGCCCCTAAATTAACCCTAAACACCCCATCAACCATAACTGCCCCTAAATTAACCCTAAACACACCATTAACCATAACGGCCCCTAAATTAACCCTTCACACCCCATCAACCATACCAATTTATTAGTTAATTTATCTGGAGTACATGCAATTAATTTAGGTCTAGTACAAGAGATGTTGCACGCCGACCAAAGCACGGTAAGCAGCCTAGCCCCAGTGGACATTTTTTTCCAGCTATTTGAGGTGTGATTAAAAGAAGACCTCGATTATAAGACGAGAGGTATTTTTCAGAGCATTTGCTCTGAAAAACCTCGTCTTATGATCGAGCAAATACGGTATATGCACCCACATTCATTTGCCACAATTTGCTGCCATTACAACCTGTTTTGGCACTGTTTAATGAGGTAATGTGCAGGGCTGGACTGGCCCATCGGGATACCGGGAAATTTCCCAGTTGGCCGGTTGGTCTGTGGCAGGCCAACATTCTAAACAGCCGCTGAGTGGCTGTGAGCGGGATTGAAAGCGGGATTGAAAGCTCTTAAAAGGGGTGGGATGAAGAGCTGAGGCACGGCCATTAGGCGGTGCGGTGCATGCACGCCAGCCTCCACCCGCTTTATGCCACTCTGCCTCCAGAAATGCCTTTTAATCCCTATATGCCACTCTGCCTCCAGAAATGCCTTAAAGGCCCCTATATGCCACTCTGTCCCATGATATGCCACTGGCATATAGGGGTATAAGGCAGTTCTGGAGGCAGAGTGGCATATAGGGGGTTAAAAGGCATTTCTGGAGGCAGAGTGGCATATAGGGGGTTAAATGTCCCAAATAACACATGTGGGCAGGATGACCTGATGTCAAAGTTCCAAATTGAAAAATGCGTACCTCTTTTCCCGAATTCTAGGCCATTTCTCCCAATCTGACTGGAATGACCAGATGCTTTATGACTCTTTTGGGTTCATATAGACCATGATGCCATCCATGGAGGGTAAGACGTGGCTGACCCTAGATGCGTCTTTAACAATTACAGACTTGCTGAAAGCTATGGACAAGCTAACTTGCAGTATCTCTGCCACCTTCTAGAAGGAAATGTTTTATAAGATTGTACATAGAGCATATATTTCTCTGTCTCGGGCACATCTTCAACATCCTGATGTCCTAAATGCAGCTTTCTGAATGCTGGCTTAAGGCACTGTTTCGGGCAATACCAAATAATCCAGACCTCCTTGAGAGCCATGCAACGCTTTGCCATTTCAGAATTAAAAATTATGTTCCTCCTCACTCCCCTTTTTACAATTTTTGGCATTAAAGTTGATTTGGTCTTCGGAACTTATGACTGTTTTCCAGTCAAAGCTATTTTTTAAATTCCGCATTACTTGGCTGGCAGTCCAGAGAACCAACACAGAGAGCACTGGAAATGTTTTAAAACCTGATACTTACATTCACATTTTACCCTTGTGACTAGGCCTCAAGTCAAATTAGCATTCCAGAACTCACCCTGGCACATGATACAACTTTTACATGGCCGGGACTCTGTTTCTACATCCAGCGCTTGATTTCATGGGTCTTGGTGTAATCATTCATTCAAATGCCCAAACAAACCTATCCATGGGTGTTATCACTGTACTTGGGAGATATTGCTGAACACATATTGGGGTGTTGTTTGGCAGCAACATATACCAGCTGTAACTTCATAGATAAATATGTATGTCGAATGTGTGTTGAAAAAAACTCACCAAAAAATACTACAACAAATTTTGACAATTGCTGGTAGTAGAATAAGTATATGGAAAAATTTTAATATTAGGTATCTAGTTTTCAAAAATGTAAGGGTTTATTAGGTAAATTGAGTTGGCTGACTATAAAGATGCCCCAAATAGGGCATGGGTGCAACAAGACTTGAAAAAAATGGTTTTGAAATACCAATATGCTACTAATACTTAAATCCCTGTAACTTTTTTCATTAACTTTTGTAGCTGAGTAAAATATTTTTTCAAATAAATCAGAAAAGGTGCTTTGTCATTTTTCGCCATATTTATTTTTTTTAGCGTAAATTTGACGATATAATCATAATAATGGTATCTAAAAAAAAAAACAATATATAATTTATGTGGGCACACTAAATGAGAGAGAAGATATTTATCTGAACAGCAACACAAAAAAAATGTTAAAACAGCCATTTTCACAAAGGGTACAGATATAAAAGAACAGCTCTGTCATTAAGAGGGTAAGACAGTTGCACATTTACTGTACCAGAAAAAACTCTACTTTGTTGACAACACAATAAATTAATTGATAAAAACTGATGATAAAATTAAGCATTGGACTTATTACCTGAGCTCATGTTGCCTCAGCTTTACACCTTTTCCATTCGGTTAAAGTAAACATGCAGAAATCGGAATTGCTTGGACTTCATATTTGCCCTCCCTTACAACACAAAATTAGACGCAAATTTCCATTTCGCTGGCAACTTACCTCATTTAAATACCTTGGCATTCATCTTTCCAAAGATGTGAGTGAATTAGCATCCTTAAATTATCATCACCTTCTATCTGTTGTCCGTGGGGACCTTCGGAGATGGGCCTTCCCCCATATATCGTGGTTTGGACGTATGGGGGGTGTTAAAGATGAACATATTTCCACGCTTCCTGTACCTCCTCCAGTCGCTCCCGATTTTCCTTCCTAGGTCCTTCTTCACGACATGTCAGAGGTTGTTCACCAAGTACATTTGGGACAGTAGTTCTGTTCGCCTGTCATACTGCCACCTCTCCAGGCCTCGTCTTCTGGGGAGCATGGGACTCCCCGATGTAGAGATGTATTGGGTCTCTTCTCACCTCCGTAGGATGGTCGAGTGAACCTTACACCCTGCTAAACCATGGATTCAGATAGAAAAGTCCCTCTTCTCGGTCGACATCTCAGCATTGAGTCCCCAGTGTGCTCAGGCACCCCACTATCTCCCCGACCCTTAGGGTTACCTCCCGGATGTATTCCAAAGGCGCTGTGTCCTCTTATCCTGGCCCTTTATTCCCAATCTCGGGCAATCCGGAGTTTACCCCCGGGGTGCATAACCATATTGTCAAATCTCTGCTTCCGGCTGGGACTAGGGTACTACGGATGACACACGTGTTGGCTAGCGGGGACGTTAGGCCTCTGACAGATCTGTCACACACTCAGAACCCCTCGGCACTTCTAACCTTCTTTTACCGTCAGCTGCAACACTTCCTATCCAAATGCGTCACTAACCCTCTTTTCCACAGACCGCTCACGGCTCTCGAGCAGTTATGCGACGCCGGTTCGGAGCCGGCCCATTTCCTATCCAGACTGTATGCAATAGTAGTTTCGTCACGCCTTCCTGATAAGCCATATTACTACAAATTATGGGAACACGATTTGGGCATGTCTTTCTCGTTAGAAGATTGGGACTCCATAGTTGTTTTCGCACACAAAGGTTCCATCTCAAGTAAAAAGCAGGAAACTGCTTTCAAACTCTTTTCTAGATGGTACATGCTCCCTGTAGATTTGCATCGCTTCATCCCCCAAATCTCCCCCTGTGCTGGAGATGTGGTTTAGATCGAGGCACGTACCTTCATATCTGGTGGGACTGTACACTAATCCGTCCTTTTTGGGGGAAGATAGAGGAGGTCATTAGGGAGATCATAGACCCGGAGGTCCATCTTACCCCCTGAACTGATCCTGCTACATCACATCCCAACATCCTTTGGATCATACAAACGTACACTGACCTTTCATTTAATCAATGCGGCTAGAACCACTATCCCCAGATTTTGGAGATCTGACAAACCTCCCCCTATCAAAGCTTGGCTGAAACAGGTAATGTACATATGCAATATGGAAGATTTAATTTCGACCGCCAACAGTCGGGGTTATAAAAATGATCTTAAATGGCTACCGTGGCGCCAATTCCTCTCATCCCCTAGGTTCACAGACATCTTTCGGTTTCAACCCCCACCCCCCTCTTAACTCTCATGCTTGGCCCCCACGTGCATCCTGCCTCCGAGCCTGTATGGTTATTTCCTGCCCGGACTCACCATATCCAGTCCCGGATATGTTCCTCTTCCATGCTGCCTCGTCAGCTTCTACCATGCCACCTTTTTTACCGCTGTGTCGCCTCTCCCCCTTTCCTTGTATTCCTCCCCTTGTTCATTGTATCCAAGACATATTTAGTACCCTCATTTCTTCGCTATGTTGTAAAACTTTACAGTGGTACTTGTCAATATTACTCTGATTTACACAAATACGTGGGAGACTTCCTCTTCTCCCGTTATTTCCTGGATACAGGGTATTGTTTTGTTCTACAGTGTTACTGTTACTCCCGGTTGTTCAGCTCATTTTGTCACTTCCATCCGAGCAATACCAAATGTCGATATATAACTATTGTTATGCTACAGTATGTCTCCTCTTCTAGTGAATTTTTCTCAGCATCTTGATGTACTATACTTTGAAACTTCTTTGACACATATTTGTATGTACTTTGATGTACTGTTGTGATTTTACCTCGCTGCTCTATTATAAATAAAAGTGACTTTTGGAAATGTCTGTGAGAAGGAGTGATTCTAGTTTCTGTGGGGATGGCAGGCTTGTATGAAAAAGTAGACAGGTAACCCCTGGTATAACAGTCCCCAGTAGGCAGAAGCCTTCTTGTTTGGAGTCAGATCTACCATGATCCACATGCAGCAGCAGTAGTTCTGAGCATCATTGCTGTAGTAGTCTAAAATCTAATCCACCCCACCTACCAAAGTAAGGGGCAATTTTACTTACTACCATGGACTCACGGGTCATGTGCAGGTGACTTGGTGGGATCTAGAGTGAAGATTGCCTGAAAGCTATTCTATAGCAAAGCTCAGGTTAAAACCACTACCAGTGCCACCGCAGCCGCCACTGGTGCTACCACTACCGCAAGCAGAGCCAGCACTCCACAAAGCAACTATGGGATTGCACAGTGTAAGGCATCTACCTTAAGTGGCTCCCGGACGTCCTCTCCTCACTCCCGGCAGAAACGCCGGCACCGTTCACTGAAGCATGACGCAGCCGCTCGCGCGTGCGGCAGCTTCATGAATATTTATGAGGCTGACTGCCGGCTGGATTCCGCTGCGGCGCTATGGCGACGCAGGACGCGATCATGTCGGGGAACGCCCCCCCGGGCTATTTAATTTCGTTACCGTTTCCTCAGTGCTCAGTTATACTGGTGCTTCCTATATCTCGTGAGCTCCTCCAGTACTTTAGTTGTTTGTTCTATTTATCCGGTATTTGACCCTGGTCTGCTTAACGGTTCCTGTGTACTTCTGGTATCCTGACTCTGGCTCTTTCTACGACTACGTGTACCTCTGGAATCCTGACCCCGGCTATCCTACTACTACGTGTACCTCTGGCATCCTGACCCTGGCTATCGATACCGACTACGTGTACCTCTGGCATCCTGCCCCCGGCTATCCATACCGTCTACGTGTACCTCTGGCATCCCGACCCTGGTCTACTAAGCGGCTTCCCTCTGACCACCCGTGCTTACAGTTACACCGCCAAGCGCCCTGTTACCCTCTCCAGGCCCCTTGTGCGTGTTCTGTTCTGAGCAAGTGTGTTCCATTCCCGCATTCCGGATTCCTCCTGGTAAGACGAACCTCACACACAGTCAGATGATAACAGCAGATCTATTCTTGGTCAAGAAAAAAGTGAGGATAAAGAGAGAAGGTTTACTTTTGCAACAAGAGTTGGCCTTACTCCGCCTTGTGTCCAACTGGAAAGGATATGATTATCGACAATGTTGTTAAACATAACATCCCACCAGCAACCAGAGAAAAGGGTCAGTCAGTCTTCTTTAAGAGTCTTACTGGTTCCAAGAGAAATATGGGATAAAGATAGAAATTAAGTGCTAGCTAGAGTAGACCGGGAAGGGGGTCTAGTTATGGGAAAAGGGGATGAGAACAGTGGTGGGATTAGCATAGACAATATGGAGCTACATTGTATAAAACCAGCAGTTATGAAATATTTGTCAACTGATGAACCAAAAATGGGTAGTAACCTTAAATGCAAGAAGCTTGGCAAATAAAATGGGCGAGCTGGAAATATTGGTAAGTGATGAACAGTACGATTTAATCGATATCACTGAAACGTGGTGGGATTATACGAATGACTGGTCAGTTAATTTACAAGGTTACTCGTTCTTTAGAAGGGACATAGTAAATAGAAAAGGGAGAGGGATATGTTTATATGCAAACCCTAAACTAATTGCCAAGGAGAGTAAAACTAATCCCAAGAAACATTTGTATGTAAATGGAAAAAAGTTAAAGGTGGAGAATCTTGGTCCTTTATTATCTGAAACTGGAAACTTGGTTAGTGAGGACAGAGAAAAAGCCGACATCTTAAATACTTTTTCTTACTTCTGTTTATACCAAGGAAGGACCAATGACGGAGCCCCTGCTGGCTAATTTTAAGGAACCATTACAACATGGGATTGGCTGACGCAAGGAAAAGTGCTCAAGCTATTTAATACTGTCAAGGTAGACAAGGCCCCTGGACCAGATGGTATACACCTAGGGATACTTAAGGAGCTAAGCCTAATTCTGGCCCAACCATTGTTACTGATCTTTAAGGATTCTTTCAGTTCAGGAGTTCCATTAGATTGGTGCAAGACAGATGTTGTGCCCATATTTAAAAAGGGATCAAATCTCAACCGGGCAGTTACAGGACAGTAAGTTTAACATCGGTAGTGGGGAAATTATTTGAAGGGTTTCTAAAGGTATACATTCAAGAATATATCTTGATTCAGAATCCAATTAGTAGATGTTAACATGGATTTGTGAAAGAAAGATGTGATTTATCTGGACTTTGCTAAGGCATTTGATATGGTTCCACATAAAAGGTTACTCTACAAATTAACAGAAATAGGCTTAGGTATTAAGTGGAGTGCCTCAGGGGTCTGTCCTGGGTGCTCTTCTTTTCAATTTATTTATAAATGATCTCCCAAGTTGTATTGAGAGCCATGTCACAGTTTTTGCTGATGACACAAAATTAGACAGGGTAAATCAGACTAGTCTTGATGTTTCTTCTTTGCAGGAGGATTTAGAGAGTTGGGGACTGGACGTGCAAGTGACAGATGAGGTTTAACATAGATAAATGCAAAGTTATGCATTATGGTAAAAATAATAAAAATGCAACCTATACTATGAATAGAATATCCTTCGGGAAAACTACCAATGAGAAGCATTTAGGAATAATGGTAGACAACAGATTTGACAACAGTGCCCAATGCCAGCAAACAGCTGCAAGGGCCAATAAGGTCTAGGCATGCATAAAATAAAGTATTGATTCACAGGAGGAGGATATCATCTTGCTTCTTTACAGGTCAATGGTAAGAACTCACCTTGAATATGCGGTACAATTCTGGGCACCGGTCCTTAAAAAGGACAGTATGGAACTAGAAAAAGTGCAAAGGAGGGCTAAAAAATTTAAAAGGTGATTAGAAGATACTAGTTATGAAGAGAGACTAAAAAAGTTGAAATTATATACACTGGAAAAATGGCATCTAAGAGGAGATATGATAACATTATATAAATATATGCAGGGTCAATATGAAAAGCTCTTCAGTGACCTGCTCATTAACAGAAATGTACAAAGAATAAGAGGTCACCCTCTGAGACTGGAAGAGATTTCACAGACGACAAAGTTAGGGATTCTTTTGTGGAATTTCTCTCTTGTACCAAGTGGCTGGATATGTATATCTGCCAGTGGCTGCACAGACCCAGTGACATACTGCTGCTGCTCCTCTATATCCTTCCTTGCTCTGGGGTGGTCAGTTCTCATTTTTTTCTGATATTGGGGGAAATTCGGCCATATGGTTCCATGTCCATGACTAGTGCCCTGCTGCTGCTCCTCTGTCTCCTTCTTTAATATGGGTGTTCAGTCCTTTAACTTTGTTCTTACATTGTGGGAATTTAGTCCTGCACCAAATGGGCTACATGTTCTTATCTGCCAGTTCCTGTCCAAACCAAACTTCAAATGTTCTCTCCAAACCATCTTGCACCTCGAGGGACCAGGGCATTAGGAATAGGGCTGCAACTAACGATTATTTTCATAATCGATTAGTTGGCCGATTATTTTGTCGATTAATCGGATAAAAAAAAATGAATGTAAATTTTTCATTTATTTAAAATAATTTAATAAACAAATGATGTTAAATACAAACAGCAGAATAAAAAAACTTTGATAAAATGCATTTCTTCTCTTTATTTCCCAACCAGCCCCTCCAATTTATGCACATTTGAGCCCAGGCTTGCCACGCTGCCTCCCACATATACCATTCCACGCTGCCTCCCACATATGCCACTCCACGCTGCCTCCCACATAAGCCACTCCACGCTGCCTCCCACATATGCCGCTCCACGCTGCCTCCCACATATGCCACTCCACGCTGCCTCCCACATAAGCCACTCCACGCTGCCTCCCACATATACCACTCCACGCTGCCTCCCACATATGCCACTCCACGCTGCCTCCCACATATGCCACTCCACGCTGCCTCCAACACATGCCACTCCACGCTGCCTCCCACATATGCCACTCTACGCTGCCTCCCACATATGCCACTCCACCCCCACATATGCCACTGTGCCTGATACGCCTTATACCCCCTGATACACCACTCCGTCCTCCCCAGACATGCCACACTGCCCTCCCCACATATGCCTTATATAATGTATATGCCTTATACCCCCAGATATGTCATTGTGTCCTCCCCAGATATGCCTTATACCCCCCAGATATCTCATAGTCCCCTCATAGAGTCATAGACCCGTTCGCATCACACTGACACGATACTTTAATAAATAAGTACTGGGTTAATCTTCACTGCCCCCAGGATTTAGATTCCCCTTAGTTTGCCCCCCTTTATATCTAACTGCACCTTAAGTTAACTTTATTAAATTAATCAAATTAACCCTCAGTCCTCATTATTAAATTAACCCTAAACACCCCATTAACCATAACTACCCCTAAATTAACCCTAAACACCCCATCAACCACAGCTTCCCCTAAATTAACCCTAAACAACCCATTAACCATAACTGCCCCTAAATTAACCCTAAACACCCCATTAACCACAGCATCCCCTAAATTAACCCTAAAGACCCCGTCAACCACAACAGCCCCTAAATTAACCCTAAACACACCATTAACCACAACTGCCTCAAATTAACCCCAAACACCTCATTAACCGCAGCTGCTCCTATATTAACCCTAGACACCCTATTAACCATAACTGCCCCTAAACACCCCATTAACCATAGCTGCCCCTAAATTAACCCTAAACACCCCATTAACCATAACTGCCCCTAAATTAACCCCCACCTCCCCTAACTTTCAGTAGCCCAAATATTAATTTTATACTTACAGTTAGATGAGTGTCACAGCCATGTGGTTCTGGCCTTCTGGGAGAAGGAAGGGGCGGGGCCAGTTGTCACAGTGATTACAGGGAAGGACTGGTAAGTAGGAGCTGCTGTGAGTCAGACTAAACGGATTATATAATGAGGGGTATTTTTCAGAGCGTTTGCTCTGAAAAAACCCTCATTTTATAATCGATAATAATCGATTCAACTAATCGATAATGAAATTCGTTGGCAACGAATTTCATTATCGATTATTATCGATTTTATCGATTAGTTGTTGCAGCCGTAATTAGGAATAAAGTTTTGGATTACCCAAAATATCTGACAGCTCTGCAGTGCACTCCTTTAAAGTGAAGTGGAGTTTTTAAATGTTACACAGTTCGCACCTAAAAAAACATGCCACACTTAATAGAGTGACCACATTTCCTGGATTGCCCAGGACTTTAAGTCCCGGCTCCCGGGCCGCTGTCCTATTTTTTTTTTTTACGGGGAGGAGAGAAAGGGGCGCCAAATGGTCGCTCAAGAATAAGTTTTCAGCAACTGTTCTAGCTTGGTTGCGGTGCCCGCATTTAATGCTGAGCACCTGAATATGATGTCATATTCCGGTGTTCAGCAGTGAAGCAGCACTCACCGTGGCAGAGCAGTGAGAAAGAGGCCCCCTGCTCCCAACGCAAGATTTCTGCAAGGTAAGTGAACTACAAAGGAGGAAAGGGTAGATAGTGAGAAGGGGAGGAGAATAGTGAGGAGGAGGTAGGGTAGATAGTAAGAGGGGGTAGATAGTGAGAAGGGGCAGAGGGGGTAGATAGTGAGAGGGGGTAGATAGTGAGGATGGGGTAGGGTAGATAGTGAGAAGGGGGAGGGGGTAGATAGTGAGAAGGGGTAAAAGTGTTTGTGTGTATCATAGATGTATTACTGATTTGTGGAAAGGCAAATATGGCACAAGCAGGTTCCTTGAGCCTTGGGGACCAAGATGGCACAGGCAGGGTGTTTATGGGACAAAGATGGCACAAGACGGGCTGTTTGGGCACAAAGTTGACTCATGCTGGGCTGTTTTGGGACAAAGATGGCAAGTCCTACTTGTGTTATCTGGGTGCCGGTCAGGTTCCATGTGGGCAGTGTGGACATCAGGGCTGGTTTTGGGGTGTGCAATCTGTGATCTATGCCTGTAATTTAGGGGGGTTTTATCTATACCTTTAATGCTGAGTTTTTATGTGATTTCCAATTGATCTATACCTGCAAAGCTGGGTTTGTGTGTTGTTCTGCTGATCTATACCTGCTATGCTATGTTTCCATACATTATGTATACCTACAAATACAGGGTTTGTATGTCTTATTCAGTTTATCAGTACCTGTATTGTTGTTTCCATGTGTTGATTATTTGATCTTTACCTTCAGTGCTGAGTTTACATGTGATTTCCAGTTGATCTATACCTGCAGTTCTGGGTTTGTGTGTTCTGTGTTAATCTATACCTGCTTCCTTATATTATTATTGTATACCTGCAAATACAGGATTTGTATGTCTGATTCAGCGTGGCAAATATTTTTTTTGGTGCGGGAGCAAAGGAATGATTGGATGCTAGGGAGCATGGAGCGGGGCGCAAGGAAATGCTTGCGAGGGTCCAATATATGTATATATATATTGTAACTGAACGTCCTTTGAAGCACAAAGAGTTAATCAGAGATCTTTCAGAATCACTTGCCTTCTAGGGTAATATAAAAGAAAATTACAGATCCAGATAAGAAGAGAGAGTGAATTGAACCAAGCTGGGCTTTTTAAACCCTACTGATGAGACCAGGTGAGCTATACTTGGTCACCTGTAAATCCTGGTCTGGATTTTAAAAACTGTTGGAGCACCAGCCCACCCTGCTCTTCTGGATACTCCACCCCAGGGACCCATTACACAATTTACAAGTCACTTCCTATATTGTAGTTTTTTATTGTGCTTCTCTTTCCCTGGGGTTTTAATTTTACATATAAGGACACACAAAATTAGCCAAAGTAGGGCGTATATACCATCCCATCCACTACTGTACCGGCCTTTCTGTCACACTATATATATATATATTTACACCTGTGTGTGTTATCTTATAAAATGTGGTCACCCTAGCCCACACAAGTACATTTTAGTTGGTTGGATGAGGATGAGCTATAAGTGTATCATGCCAACTGGTAGACACGTTCCAGCACAAAGTAGATGCCTTGACCTTTTAGTATGTGACAAACTTACTTGCAGCATGTTATCAGAACATACTGGCAGACAATTTGCATTCTTCTCCATGAAAGCTGCGCATGGTCTTGGACTTTCCAGCATGACAATAACCCTAAGCACAAGTTCAAGTTGACCCTCCACTGGTTACAGGAGAAAAAGATGAAGGTTCTGGAGTGGCCATCACAGTTTTCTGACCTTAATATCAACGAGCCACTCTGAGGAGATCTCAAACATGCAGACTATTTGCCATGACAAATTGGAAGCTATACCACCTTAAAAAATGTGGGCTCTCATAGACAACCATTACAAAAGACTGCACATGTTATGCAGACTTTTGAACAGGGGTAATTTCATTTTTATCTTTGTTGCCATGTTTTGTTTTATGATTGTGCCATTCTGTTATAACCTACAGTTGAATATGAATCCCATAAGGAATAAAGGAAATGTGTTTTGCCTGCTCACTCATGTTTTCTTTATATATTACCAATTCTCGAAGGATATGCAATTTTTTGATCACAACTGTAGTATACAAGTGAAGTTTTTTGTTTTTAAGAAAACCAAACCCAGAAACAGGTCATTTCGGCTGCAACGACTTAAATTTTCTTGTGAACATGCAAACCTAGATTGTAAGTTCCAGCGGGAACAGGGCCCCTCATTCCTCTTGTATCTGTATGTCAGTTGTTGTATTGTACTTGTCATTATCTGTAACCTTTTCACCTTGTACAGCGCTGCAGAATCTGTCGGCGCTTTAGAAATAAATAATAATAAATAATAATAAATTACCGAAATTACATAAAAAAACTGTTTTACATAACCATACAGAATTGTGTGACAACTGCACAATGTACTCATTTAACAAAAAAGTATGAATAAAATGAGTCAAATACTGATTCTTGCACTTTGCAAAATACTTTTTTGAAGATCCATCTGTATCATAGAAAGGTTATTAGATAAGGAGATAATGCTCTAACCAGTATAGGATGGAACAACTAGGATTAATAATAATAATAGTAATAATAATAATAATTAATGTCTCATGATGTTATGGAGTTAGGAGATATAAACCTAATGTGACCTAATATTGCATTAACGGCTTGGCATTTTTAAAAATGTGGTTTCTAGTTTTCAAAAATATATGGTTTGATAGTGGTGAATTTAATTGGCCAGCTTCAAAGATGTCCCAAATAGGACATGGGGCAGAATCACCAGCTGTCAAATTTCCAAGTGGAAAAACTGAATTGTACATGTCCCAAACCACAGACAATATCATGTTGTTTTTAATCTATTCTGCTGAATTCTGGGTGAAGCAAAAGTTTTCAGTTAGTACCCTAATATTAGATAGATATAGAACAGGGACTGTGTTAATTAATAAGAGAGAGAATGTCTTATAATTGTATCCATAGATTCATTGTCCAGGATAGGTTTAACTATTGAAGCTAGAAAAACACATTAGCCTTTAGTAGATAAATTTGAATACAAATCTGGGTTTTACTGGGTTTATCTCTGCAACTATTCCCCATATCACATCTTTCTTGTTATCTCTTCTCTTTTCCCCCCTCTCTCCTTTTTCACATTATCTCCCCTTTGTTTCTTCTACTCATTATCTCTCCCTTATATCCTTCTCTTTATCTCTCAATTTTCTTACTATCTTTTCCCTTTCTCACCATCTATCTCTTCGCCTTTCTTCCCATACCTTACCTTGCTAAAGTCCTGTGGTGGATACACAAGGCATCTGTCTGACTGCTCTGTCGCAGTGCGAGCAGCTTCACTGCTGAACGCTGGGATATGACCTCATATTCTGGCGCTCAGCATCAATTGCCAGCAACGTCAAGGAGAAGTGAGATGGAGGCATTGCGTTTCCATCTTACATCTCTACAAATCAGGTACCCTCTCGTAGATCTGTACTCTAGACAAACAAATACCTTGCCTATTGGTAATGCTGGCCCTTCCTTTTATTAATGTTATGACCTGTCTAATGGTAGGGATTTTAGAAGAATTTCTGGCATTTAACAACTTTGCAACAATTAGTATGTGCATGTCCACATTTCTCACATTGGAGTCAATTCCCTTTGGGAGCATATCTAACAAAATAAAGCTGCAGAAGCTTCAACTAGGATAGTCAGTGAGAAAGGTCAGAATCAGTAAAACTGCTGGATTTGAGGACATTCCCACCAAATATGATGCATTGTACCTATAATATATTCCAACATCCCCTCCAGCATTCCCTAGGGCGCAAAGGATAATACCATCTGTATAGAATGTTTCTATCCACTTCCAAGTGCAACATGCATCTCCAGGTTCCCAGTATATTATGTAGCACCTTTTGCCCCTGATGCAAAGTAAAAACTGTCAACATTTCTTTCTCTTTCTGGAGCATGAAAGGTAATTTTGTTTTGTTAGAATATTTCGAAAGCATTTCATAACAATAGGAAATTATACTTTTAGTGGTTGACCCCTGTAGACACTTAATCAATGTGGCTTTACCATCTCAATCCTCTGCAGAGAACTGTGTTTAAAATGTGCTTTACTTGTAGGTATGTAAACATTGCCATTGAAGGAAGTTCAAATTTCCTTCATAAAGCAGGAATTAATATGTTTTCTTGGAACAAATGATACTCTATGAACTCCCCAACACCCATTTTGATAGTTTTATCTATTCTATAAAATGTTGTAATGCTTGCCAAGGTAACAACCATCTTGACCATTTTGAGGGAATCAATGTAGCCATCTTAAGATCCCATTCCAGCAACATATATTTGGTCATATTCAACATGTTTAATACCTTAGGGCTTAAAAATAAAGATTAGACATGAAAATGGATTATGTACGCACATATTTTGCATCTCATATAAGTGGGATATCTTTGTTATTTATGAATATATTTGAAAAAAAGATGGTTTTCTGAAAAAATAATTTCTGCAAATATTTACATTCAGTAAATGTGAATTATTTTGTTAGCATTATGATAAGCTGTTTCCACAAAGCAGACAGAATTTTTTATTCACGTTAGTCTTAAAGGACTGAACATAAGCTACCATAATAAATTAGGATGACTCATGTATCCATACTGTGAAATTCAGAATGCTTGTTATCAGAACAGTACTTTTCCCTATGGAAAACATGTAGCTTTGCAAACAGCCTAGTTTCTGCTAGACCCTGTTTTGGCTTACTTTCTTCTCATTCCAAGAAAATTGTTGTTCCATGTGAGTAATTTATAAAATTAGAGAATCTTACAGTTATTTAAGAAATAATAAATCATGATAGTAAATTGATTGATACTTTTGTGTATCTGACTAAACACATACTCCCACAAAGCACATAGTTTTGATGCAACGCCTACACTTTTTTGAACAACTGTTCTCAGTATTCTCTTATTAAAAAAAGATCAATGAAAGAACGTCCTCCATAAAAACAATTAATTTTAAAAAGTATATATAAACATTTCTCAAAAAAATATAATGTAGCACAATTGTACAGTAATTTTAACCCTAAAACGGTATCATCACTAGTATATAGGTTCTTTTAGTCATATGCTAGTATCATAGAATCTTGCATAAGACAAAAACATAGTGCAAATTTGTCTCTAATAAGTGGGCACCAAGCCAAACTATCTCAATATGGAGATATATAAGAGTTTTGCAATTTGATGTTGGATAAGCTATCAGAACAATTTCAGAATCCACTTAAAAGTGCCCACAAATACAACACCCTGGAGGAGTCTCTATTATACTCACCGCAAGAAGACTGAGTAGAACATGTGAATAGAAGTTTGGAAATTAAAACTCTGTAATCGGTTCTGTTACATTTAATAGGTAAAATAATCAACAATAGGTCTGCGGAAGTACTCTAAGAGGCAAGATTAATGAAGATGGATTTTTGAATAAAGAGAAGCTTTATTTAAGTTTAAATAAATAACATTTACTGAACAATACTGCTTTCTTTAATAACCCACCCCAAAAAACCAAAGTGACCACTCAGTCTATCATTATATACTAAGGAAGACATTAACAGTGGAACAGCATACTTGAACAATGTATATAAAGCTGCAGGGGGAAATTATGTCACAGAAACAGTTTAGAGTTTCTGACCAGAGCAGGTTTACACCCATCCACGCTTATTTTAATAATGTTGTCACCCTTTTGTAGATAGGAATTATTAGAAGATACTTCATAGAGTTCAGCAAAGCATTTGTTACACATGCTGTTCTGTCCCTAAGTGGTTCTGTCCATAAACTTGCATATTATAAATTCAAATAAATATGGATTTTTAAGTGTTCCTTGGGACTGACTTTGATATCATAAAGTAATTTCTTATCCTTCCCCGTATGGGCATGAGTGGCTATGGCTGGACAAAAGGTGTGGGGTTGCCTTCCTCTGGGTCAATCCTAAGTAATTTCTTGGGAAAATTGAATTTCACTTGTTACTGTTTTCCAAACTTGTATAACTGTGTAACATTACATGCACCTATGATACAGTAAATTTTGGATGTTTTGTCAATAACTAATATTTTCTGTCATGGCAATGGAATGTATGAAATGAGCTTTGCAAGCAGTATGGCCTTATGGTGGAAGAGAAGTTGAGGATTCCACTAGTCAATTGTAACATGACCCCTCGTCCTCTTGGCCCTCAGTACTTTGGCAAGACATTAGTGGAGAGCACTTTTTAAGAAAGTATGACCCTCTTACAAAGAATGTTTTACTAAATAGAATACATAAGTACATAAGTGTATAAAAATATATAGATTATTAAAATACATGTAATTTTAGATTTCCAACAATCCTATCCTTTGACATAGTTTCCACTAATTTCCATACTATTGGTGCAGCGCACATTCATGTTAACGGACACTTACACATAAACATTTGTGCTAACACACACATATATTATGCACATATTTATGCTAACACACACACTTATACATATACTAACATACATACATTGCGACAGGCCTCCCTTTTCCTTGGGGATTTTTGTCAAGGATCTTGGTTGTTACCACAGTCTTCTAGGGTAAATGAAGCCCAGGATACATCCAGCTCAGTATCAATGTTTATTTTACAGGAAGAAACAGCAGCAGTTATAAGCAGCACAGGATAACAGTCTTTGCTTGAGCACTGACTTAGTATAAAAGAGCTCCAAACATTCACCTTCCAACAAGTCACAAGTTTCCATCAAAATGGCTTTTCAGAGAGAAACCACACTCCTCAGTTCCTCAGCTCTCCCAGCTGGAATAACAATGGCCTTTTTCTCCTGAATCAGGCTCAGTTCCTTTTACCCTCTGCCTGCTAATTAATCAACCACAGGTGAGCTGCTACTTAGTCCACACCTGTGGAGCTCCTGTCCAGAATGCAGACTCTGGATTGGATCAATACAGCAATTAGTGCTGTTGGAGCACTGGCCCACCCTGCTCTTCCAGATGCTCCGCCCCAGGGACCCTTACCATGTTTTGCAAACTGCCAGTAATGCAGTTTGTAGTCAAACAACATCTTTCCCTGGGACTTCAATTTTACACATAAGGACACACAAAGTTAGCCAGAGTAGGGCGTATATACCGCCCATCCACTATTGTACCGGCCTTTCTGTCACATATCCTCCCCCCCAGCTCATTCCTACAGGGGTGAGCGACCATGGATATCAAGGAGTGTACCCTGGAGAGCCCGTCCGCATTTCCTTGTTTAAGACCTGCTCTGTGTTCCACAGTAAAATTGAAGGGTTGTAAACTGAGGAACCACCTGGTTACCCTTGCATTTGTTTCTTTATTTTGAGACATCCATGTTAGAGGAGCATGGTCGGTAATTAATCTAAATTTCCTCCCCAGAAGATAGTACCTAAGAGCCTCTAAAGCCCACTTAATCGCCAGACACTCCTTCTCTACTATGGAGTAATTCTTTTCTTGTGGGTTTAGTTTTCTGCTCAAATAAAAAACAGGATGTTCTTCACCTTGGTACTCTTGGGAAAGGACAGCCCCCAAGCCAACATCAGAAGCATCAGTTTGTACCATAAATTCTCTAGAAAAGTCTGGAGTTACCAAGACCGGCTGAGCACAGAGAGCTCCTTTTAAAGTATGAAAAGCTTGATCAGCTTCTGGAGACCACTTAACAGAAACCGGGGATCTTGCTTTTGTAAGGTCAGTTAAAGGGGCTGCAATAGTAGCAAAATCACGAATGAACCTTCTATAATAACTAGTTAACCCTAAAAATGCCCTCACTTGCTTTTTTGTGAGTGGTCGAGGCCAGTTTTGTATAGATTCCACTTTTGCCAACTGAGGCTTAACCAACCCTCTCCCTATCGAATAGCCCAAGTACTTTGCCTCTTCAAGGCCAATAGTGCACTTGGCAGGATTGGCAGTTAAGCCAGCAGAGCGAATAGAATTAAGTACAGCTTGAACTTTAGGGAGATGTGATTCCCAGTCTGTACTATGGATAACAACATCATCGAGGTATGCTGCAGCATAACGGACGTGAGGCCTTAGAATCTTATCCATCATCCTCTGAAAAGTGGCAGGGGCCCCATGTAACCCAAATGGTAATACAGTATATTGAAAAAGACCATTTGGTGTTGAAAAAGCAGTTTTTTCCTTTGCCTGTTCAGTGAGTGGGACCTGCCAGTATCCTTTTGTTAAATCTAGGGTTGTCAGGTAACGAGCCTTCCCCAGCCTTTCTATCAATTCATCAACGCGAGGCATCGGAAATGTGTCAAATTTTGAAATGCAATTTAACTTACGATAATCATTACAGAATCTTATAGTGCCGTCAGGTTTTGGAACCAGCACAATAGGACTGTTCCATTCACTATGGGATTCTTCAATTACCCCCAGCTTTAACATTTTTTCCACCTCCAAGGTTATAGCTTTCCTCCGAGCTTCGGGAATTCTGTATGGTTTTAAGTTTACCTTTTTCCCGGGTTCTGTTATTACATTATGTTTGATGATACTAGTCCTTCCTGGGACTGCAGAGAAAATGTCCTTGTTTCTCCTGACAAAATCTCTGACTTCTTGTTTCTGATGCCCTGAGAGTGTTTCTGGAATATTTACCTCAGGATCAGGGATGGGAGGCTCTGGGGGCTTCAAAGCGGTTAAGACTTCCCTATCTTTCCAAGGTTTTAACAAATTGATATGATAGAGCTGCTCAGGTTTTCTCCTACCTGGCTGCCTTACTTTATAGTTAACCTCTCCCACCTTTTCAATGATCTCATAGGGGCCATGCCAAGTTGCAAGAAACTTATTCTCCACTGTAGGAACCAACACTAGTACTCTGTCCCCAGGTTGGAATACCCTGATCCTAGAATTACGATTATAGCAATTTTTCTGTGCTTCCTGAGCTTTCTGCATATGTTCTCTGACTACAGGCATGACGGCTGCCATTCGGTCCTGCATCTGTGCTATATGCTCAATCACACTTCGGTAAGGTGTGGTTTCCTGCTTCCATGTCTCTTTAGCTATGTCTAACAATCCACGAGGATGTCTCCCATATAATAACTCAAAGGGTGAGAAGCCAGTGGAGGATTGGGGAACTTCCCTAATGGAGAACATTAGGTATGGTAACAAAAAGTCCCAATTTTTGCCATCAGTGTCTACCACTTTCCGTAACATACTTTTTAGAGTTTTATTAAACCTCTCGACTAAACCGTCAGTCTGGGGATGGTAAACTGAGGTCCTAATATGCTTCACTTGAAGGAATTTGCACAACTCTTTCATGACTTTGGACATAAACGCGGTTCCTTGATCCGTTAGTATCTCTTTAGGAATACCCACTCTACTAAACATTAACATGAGCTCTTTTGCTATATACTTTGCAGACATATTACGTAGGGGAACTGCTTCCGGATAACGAGTTGCATAGTCCATAACAACCAAAATATATTGGTGTCCCCTAGCTGATTTTACCAATGGCCCCACTAAGTCCATAGCAATCCTTTCAAAGGGTATGTCAATTATAGGTAGAGGTATCAGTGGGCTACGAAAAGCCTTGAAAGGGGCTCTGAGTTGGCACTCAGGACAAGAGGAACAATAGTTTGTTACTGCAGCAAATACCCCAGGCCAGTAAAATCGTCTAAGAATTCTCTCTCGTGTTTTTTCTACTCCCAGGTGTCCACCCAAAATGTGGCTATGTCCAAGACTAAGTACGATTTTTCGGAAAGCCTGGGGAACCAATAACTGTTTAGTGGTATCTACACCCTTTCTTTCTACTCTATATATCAGATCATTGATTACTTCAAAGTAGGGATTGGGCAATCTGTTTTCTGGCTGATTAACAACTCCATTTGTGACTTGAATATTATTTCTAGCAGCAACTAATGTAGGATCTTCCCATTGAGCACATTTAAAATTAACCGGACTGACCCCTAACTCTGGGAAATCATCCTCCTTCTCTGTGCTAGTACCAGCCTCCTCTCTGTTTCCAACAGTATTGTCCCCTACTAACACAGGTAAAGGGTGGAAAGCTTTACATTTATTTTGTCATCCAGAGCGTCTTCCAAATCAACATCAGAAAAGGGAAACACAGACCCTTCACCAGTTTGACTGCTTCCTAATGAGGTATGGCCTGAGTTTTCTGTGGATCCCCACAGCTGGAGAAAGTTGGGGAAGTCTCGTCCAATCACCACATCATGTGCTAAACTGGGCATTACACCTACTCTATATTTTATATTACCATACTCAGTTTCAATTTGTACCTCAGCAGTGGGATATTCTCGCTTGTCACCGTGTACACAGATAATTCCCATTTTATGTACATGATCTGTTTCTACCTCAGGTATTATCGACTCGGCTACTAAAGTCACCATGCTCCCTGAATCTAGCAGTGCTCTAGACATTTTCCCATTTACATTCACATAACACCAATGAGAATTATCATTATTAGCAGAACCAACACATTGATAAAGAGAACATGGATTTTCCCCCATATTGCATTCCATACGTTCGTCGTTGAGTGGGCAGTCCTTGGCTGTATGACCAACCTCGTTACATTTATAACATTTGATAACATAGTCATATCCCCAATTAGTTCTTTTCCCAGGTTTGTTATGTCTGAATGCGGCTCTGACTCCTGGAATAGCGTCTCTGGTGTCTTGTGCATATACCTGCCGTTCTTCAGTACCCCTTAAATCATGAACAGTCTTACCAGCTTTCCCAGGATCTTGGATCTTCTGATTGCGGGATTGCTCAGTTGAAACAGGACGTGCAAGTTCTCCTGCAGCTACATACCTCTCCACCAAAGCAATTAATTGGTCTGCTGTCTGAGGGTCACTTTGACTAACCCATCTACGCAGAGTGGGAGGCAAGCCCCGCAAAAAACGGTCCATTACTAAGAGTTCCACAATGTGACTAGCTGAGTTGACCTCCGGCTGTAACCACTTCCTGGCCAGATGTATTAGGTCAAACATTTGGGATCTTGCAGCTTTGTCAGAGGAATATGACCATGAATGGAACCTTTGTGCACGTACTGCTGAGGTTACTCCAAGCCTTGCCAGGATTTCATCCTTCAACTTGCTGTAGTCACTGGCCTGTGCTGGCTCCAAGTCATAGTAGGCCTTCTGGGGTTCTCCACTCAGGAACGGTGCCAGTATGCTTGCCCACTCAGCTGCCGGCCATCCTTCTCTCGCTGCTGTGCGTTCAAAAGCCAGAAGATATGCCTCAGTGTCATCTACTGCAGTCATCTTTTGAAGATAGTGACTTGCCCGAATCACCTTGGGTCCTTGATAGGTCCCTTCAGAGTCCCAGTTCAGCTTTTCAGACAAAGCGTGAATCTCCTGCTGTAGCGCATGGGTAGCGGTTTGCTGTTCCTCACGGGTCACTCTGAATGCCTCAGCTTGTGTCATAACAATCTGCTGTACCAAGGTCTCAGTGCTTTCCTTCTGTGCTTTGGCCATTATCATAGCATTCTCTGCTTGAGCCAGCACCAGCTGCTGTAGGGCTGCACTATTTTCTGCAGCTCTCCTATTAGCTTCCTGCTGTGCAGAAGTAGACTGGATCAGTACTTTAATAACTTCCTCCATGGTGAGCTGTAAATGGCTTCTACCCACAGACTTACGTGGATGCCCGCAATCTCCACCATATGCGACAGGCCTCCCTTTTCCTTGGGAATTTTTGTCAAGGATCTTGGTTGTTACCACAGTCTTCTAGGGTAAATGAAGCCCAGGATACATCCAGCTCAGTATCAATGTTTATTTTACAGGAAGAAACAGCAGCAGTTATAAGCAGCACAGGATAACAGTCTTTGCTTGAGCACTGACTTAGTATAAAAGAGCTCCAAACATTCACCTTCCAACAAGTCACAAGTTTCCATCAAAATGGCTTTTCAGAGAGAAACCACACTCCTCAGTTCCTCAGCTCTCCCAGCTGGAATAACAATGGCCTTTTTCTCCTGAATCAGGCTCAGTTCCTTTTACCCTCTGCCTGCTAATTAATCAACCACAGGTGAGCTGCTACTTAGTCCACACCTGTGGAGCTCCTGTCCAGAATGCAGACTCTGGATTGGATCAATACAGCAATTAGTGCTGTTGGAGCACTGGCCCACCCTGCTCTTCCAGATGCTCCGCCCCAGGGACCCTTACCATGTTTTGCAAACTGCCAGTAATGCAGTTTGTAGTCAAACAACATCTTTCCCTGGGACTTCAATTTTACACATAAGGACACACAAAGTTAGCCAGAGTAGGGCGTATATACCGCCCATCCACTATTGTACCGGCCTTTCTGTCACAACATTCATACAGCACACACATGCTCCCTTCCTTGTCCTCCCACGGACACCCTCACCCCCTATCTCATTGTCAGGCTGCGCTGCAAGGCTTGCTCCATGAGGCTCCCTACCTGCTGTCCCTCCTGCAGCCTCCGCGCACGCCACACTGCCGTTCAATCGTGGGGTAGGCCGTGTCCCCGGCCTCCAGTTGAACGCATGCTGCGATCCGCTTGCACCTCCAGGTCGGTGACAACAAGGGGGCGTGTCCCGACATCAATGGACCCTTCGTCATTGGCAGAGGCGGGAAAGGCGGGGAAAGAGGCTGGCAATCCCTTTGGGGGATTGCATAGTGTAGTGGGAGAAGGCAGGAGCACTCAGGAATTAGAGGGAGGGGCTTCTAACAGCCCATATAAAAACCCCAAACACCCTTCATTAAGTGCTTAGTTATTAAGCTTACTAGGTGGCTTTGCTCTGCTCAGACCCTCAGATTCCTTCTGGCATTATCCTATGCTGTTTGATTGACTTCCCGGCACCCGACTTTGGCATTGTTTACTGTACTTTGTGTCTCTCTCCTATCCTGACCCGGCTCATTACCTGTTGTTGCACCTTGCCACCTGTCCTGATCCTGGTACACCTCCCGGACTTCGCTTTAGCGTTTGGCCCTTACCCTTCGGACCACGAATACCTTGGCCTCCTACTTCTCCACCCTGCTCTATGCTCCCAGCACGTCCCGACACTCATAGCTTTCTTTCTGGCTGCTCTCACTCAGTGAACAATTTTGGACCAGCTTTCCCCTAGATCCCACTTTGTATTTGAAAGGTAATTTAAGCTAGGGTGTCTGAATAACTGTTAAAACCCAGAGGTCTTCACATCTCTGTACACATAAAAAGCCATGTGGGAAGTGTATCAGGTATTATTACATTTTCTTTTGTGGTATAACACTTCACATGAATTATACATTAACTCCACTTAAGTTTTTAGATTCTTAGTAGCCTAAGGGATCATTCAAATAACCAAATTACCAAAAGTATGTTTTGTCCATTTATGCATAGGAGATTGTTTTCTGCAATTGCAGGTGCCTAGCAGAGGCTAATATGTTATTATTTAAAAGGAAATTGCTTATATGAGCACTTTAATATAATCTTTTCTTTCAGCAGACTAGTGTAGCACAGAAGGCAAAAATACCAAGGTAGTTGGAAGTAAATATTTCAGAATGTAAAAAAAAACTTCTATGACATTAACATATTACAATATATAAACTGTATATGCATTGTATGTATTTGATTACATGGTGCTGATAGTATACCAAATTGCACAAACAACCATTAAACCCTAAAACAACGGCTCTCCATTAATTATTAGTTATAGTTCTGATCTATGGTTATTGTGAGGCGATGCAAAGCTATTTTAGATGAGGTGCAATTATGTTCATGCGTGATGGAGCCAGGATAGAGATTTCCATACCGATCTTAAAATCTTAATACTTAGTTTCTCTAATATTGCCAGTTTGCACTGATCCCCAGTAAGGGATGTTTTGTCTCATTTTTCTCCTTGTGCATCTATATTAGGAGGTGATTTTAATACTGTGACTGATGTGACCTTGGACAGACTGGGACCTCGCACCACATATTTCCCTATTCCAAGCCCTTCAGAAGGTATCTCTTTGCTAAAACACACTTCACAACTTACTGACCCATGGTGCTGCTTACATCCAACACATAAAGACTACCCTTTTCACTCTGGGATGCATAATACATTATAACTATTATCTTTTATTTATATAGCGCCAACAATTTACGTTTACGAAGCGCATACAATACATACATACAATTCAAGGGGTATGACAAGACTAGAATTGACAGACTAAGACAAACCAATACATAAGGTATCCAGGCTAGTCTTTTTTCTTATCTCCCCCATCTATTGCAAGACATCAAGGATGCAAAAATTCATAACATACAAATCTCAGACCATGTTCCAGCCACTATAACTATCATGCTTAAAAACCTAATTGAAGAAAAACTAAAAGATGGTAGTTTCCTAATTTTTTTTAGCCGGTAAACAGGACATTTGAAACTTCCTGGTTGGTGTTTGGGGAAACTATATTTAAGTTAACCAGTAACATAGCCAGGCTCACTTCTTGTTTTGGGAAAGCAGTAATGTGTGGCCATGTCATTCTATACCTCTAACTTGAACAAAGTCTGTTAATAGAACCTGCAAAATAAAGTATTGTTGGCTTTTAACACCGTTAAGCAAAACCCATATAATGGAACATTTAAAATGATAAAATGAATTAAAATATTTTACACAAAATTAGAATACATAAAACCAGTCTTTGGGACGTTCATGCAAGTAAAATGTCCCACATATTAAGGCACCAAAGTCTTTTGGCGTTCATTGAACCCATGCCTTTGCAATCCTTTAAAAAGTGTGTGTACATACCACTTAAAGCCATCTTAAACAAATGAAAGGGTCTATATATTCTTTATGAGGCAATAAAATATTCCTGGTTTTCCAAATTGCTTCTTTTATACAATTCGTCATAATCCATAAAACACGCAACTGGTCAGCTGTGGGACAGGAAAAAAGGCCATATAAAACAACTGTATATCTTAAAAACCGGAGGCCACAAATCCATTTTAACCCCTTCAGTCACAGGGGTTTTTGGTAGCTCAAAGCCTGGAGCAATTTTGCCATTTTTTGCAGTATGTCGGTTTAGCGATTATTCTCATTTCCTGCGAATAATGTACCCATGTAAACTATATATTGTTTTTTCAAGAAGAGATAGTTTTTTTTTTATACTATAGTTAGATGATTAGTTAAAAATTTAGGATTCAAAATTTAGTAAAAACTAGTGAAAATTAGAAAAAAAAACCCTAATTTTTTATATATTTTCCCTTTGAATCCTCACAAAATTAGGTAAAGTGATAGAAAATCCCCTCCAAGGTTATCAATTCGGGTGTCCTGATTTCAGAAATACCTAATTTATATAGAATTTGGTCAACAATGAGCCTTCTCTTAGCTTTTGACAAGTTAGCACTTTGGTTATGGTTTCTCTTTTCTTTTTTGTAACATAGGAGATTATATGACCCCTGAGGGTGGATTTCGCTGCATCCCAAAAAAGAACCAGGGTGTGTTTATGCTCCTTGTTGTCCTCTTCATATCCAGCCCATGCCAATTTAAGGCTGGCACAGAAGTCTTGTGATTCGTATAATAAAGGGTTCATCCTCCAATTGAAGGAGGAAAGCATGGGAGGGCAAAATGCAAATTACAACGTGATTGGAGTGTGGTCTAAAATAAGGATGTCTAAAATCTGTGGCTTGCTAATGAAATGAGAGATGGATGTTGTGCATAATAGGTAATCTATTCTCGTAAAAGAATTGTGGGGATGGGAATAAAAAGGTAAATTATTTTTTAACTGGGTTCAGAATACACGAGGAATCAATAAGATGCAGCTGTCGACAGAGACGCAAAATCGGATTGCTTCGCGTTCCCGTCTTTGGATAGGTCCCCTACTATGGTCCAATGTAGGATCAGCCCACGTGTTGAAGTATCCCCAAATATCAAGTTGGCACTATTTAGAGGGACAAGTTCTGCATTTAGCGAATTAATGAAAGTGGCTTGCGAGTGATTAGGAGCATAGACATTACAAATTGTCAATTGCTTTCCATGAATGGTGCAGAATACTGTCACATTCTTGAAATGGAGAGATATAAGCAACGGTGAAATAAAATAGATACTCTTCTACCCCCATCAGCTCTCGTTGCCCCCACCACCTCTGGCACCCACCCCCTTCTAAGTTTGTCGTGTTCGCTCCTTTCCGAACATGTTTCTTGCAATAAGGCTATATGAGCCTCTATAGTGTTCAAATGTTTAAGGGCCTTAGCTCTCTTCCCCGTATTGGAAATACCCTGTACATTCCACGATACAATTTTTAAGTCTTGGGAAATTAGGCTAGGACTTGAAGATATAGACATTATGTTATGGGTTAACAGATCTATAACAAGAGAGATTGCAATGAAGCCATAAGACATATAAAAACCATCGTCTCTCCCAGCAAGGAGGCAGTGGTATGGTACTTGCTATCATAGCTGACAGATGTGTAGAGGGAAGTTTCTTGTATATCGGGGACAAAGCAGGACGACACTTGCCGTAAGAAGAAGTTAGTGTAGAGAGAGGAAACAGCTCAATGTAGCGGATCCAGATAACCTGGAGATAACCTGAAAATTAACTATATAAACCAAAAAACAATATGAAAATAGAAAGTTTGTTCGTGGAGCTGGCATGCTATGTGCACTGCAAAGGGGCCTCTCAAGGACAGAAACGGATAAATGACCTCTGTATGTAGGAAGAATCGAGGTATTGCAACATTCTGTGACTCAGGTGAAACTAAACTTCAGCAACTATGGAGAGACATCCAAGCAAAAAATCCATAGCATTGTCTTGGGTCGTAAACCGAGGTGTGCGATCCTTGTAGACTACCTTGAGTTTAGCGGAGTACAACAGAGCATATTTTATCTGTCGGGAGTGTAGCTGAGAGCATACAGAAGAGAAAGCTTATGGTTTTTGTATAAGAGGGCAGGGATTGCTCTGAAACCAGACATTATTTCCTGCTTGTCTCTGTAATTCAGGAGCTGGAAGATCACTGGTCTTGGTCTGTCCTTCTCCGCTTGGGTAGGGTGTCCAATCCTGTGTGCTCTTTCGATGTCTGGTCTACTTGGAAACAGAAGAGTGGGTAGTGTGTGAGAAAGGAAATCATATAATTCCTTGCCATTGACGGATTCCGGGAGGCCTATAATGCGCAAGTTATTTCGGCGGCTTCGATTCTCCAAGTCATCCACCTTGTCTTCCAACAGCCAAATATAGTTTTGGAGATCTCCAACATTGGATTGAAGCTGTATAGAGGTGGTTTCCTGAGTAGAGATCCTCCCCTCTGCCTCATCCAACCTGTCCATGGTTTATTTCAGATTTTGTCTGATAGCCTCCAAAGTCATTTGAAGTCTGTCTAATTTGCCTTCCAACAGCAGTGATAGTTTTTCCACCGCTCGTTGAACAATGGAGTCTCCCTCATCAAATGCTACATCAGACGGAGATAGATCTCGTAAACCCTCATGGTTCAAATCCATGGGTAGAGTCTAAAGAAATGTCTCCATACATGAGAACTAAGACAGGACCTGGCTTAAATCCCTCTGCTGTGTGGTGGTCTAATCAAAGCAAAAAATATATGTAACAAAAGGGGAATAAAATAAAATAACAAACCAGGCATTTGCAGGGCACCCAAAAAGGAGTGCCCTGTGTGACAGTCACATATACCAGCAGCTGTAAATTCATAATGTGTGGGGGAAATATACACACAAAAAATACTACTGCAAACTTTGAAAAAATGCTGGTGGTAGAATTAGTGCATGAAAAGAGTTAAAATACCAGCATTTGAAATACCCTGAGGTGTCTAGTTTTCAAAAATATATGGTTTTATTGGGCACACTGAAATGGCCAAGCTTAAATATATACCAAATAGGGCATGGACATTGGATCACCAAATGCCAAAGTTCAACATTGAAAAATCTGCATGCCCCATATGTGGCCCTTTTGCCTCCAAACACCCATTCATGTGGGGTATCACTGTACTCAGTAGATGTTACTGAACACATATTGGGGTGTTGTTTGACACAGACATATACCAGTGGCTGTAAATTTATACCTGAAGTACAACGTCTGTGAAACATTTTTTTACTGCCATAAAGTTTGACAAAGGCTGCTGGGAGAACTAGTGCATGTAAATGGTTAACATACCAGCATTTGAAATATCTTGGGGTGTCTAGCTTTTAAAAATATATGGTTTGATGGGGTACATTTCATTGGCCGGCTTCAAAGATACCCGAAATAGCACATGGGGCAGAATCACCAGCTTTGGGGAAAAAATGGTTTCGAAATAGCAAAACGCTACTGGTACTTATTGCACCATAACATGCAGAAAAAAGCAAAAACAACATAAAAACATTGGGTATTTCTAAACTCAGGACAAATAGTAGAATCTATTTAGCAGGTTTTTTCATTAGTTATTGCAGATGAGTAAAAGTTTTTTGTTTAAAAAGTGAGAAAAAGTAATTTTTTAACAAAAAACACTATATTTTAGCATTTTTTTTATAGTAAATTAGATGATACGATAAAAATAATGGTATCTAAAGAAAGCCCCTTTGTCCTGAAAAAAAACCAATATATGTGTGGGATCTGCTGAAAGTATACCCCAATACTTATTCAAGATGGATATAATTTTGTTAAGCCTAAATATTATATTGGGTGAAAAACGAAAACTGAAAATCCATATTCTGGGTTTTAGGAACGTTAGGTTGAAACATAGCTGCATGATCTATATTCCCAATTTCATTCTTAATTTTTAATGAGACTATCCTCTGTATAATTTTTTTATAAATCAAATGAGTCATTACATTTTTTTTTTTTATTTGAGGTCCCTTTCCTTCATTTTCATCTGTAAAAACTGAACAAAAATTTTCATTGAAGCAGTCAGACTTTTATCTTCTTCTACATACCTTTCTTCTTTTGTTTTTTAACTTAACGAATCATTGTTTTAATGTTCTTTTCTCGTTTATGTATCTAAAGGTTTATCTTCCTTTTTTACTGAGTGGACAATTTTCTGTGTGCTTGGAAAGCTCCTATACTTGCTTTCCCTCTTTCTGCCTAATCTTATAGATCTGTCTATCTTTCCTACTTTGGGTATCTTTGTACTTACTAAATGGTAACTTTTTGTTGTTTACTATTCTGGCCACTTCTGTGGAGTACCACAGTGGTTTCTTTAATTTTTTTCCCCAATCATCCTGTTGTTAACCTGTATACAAAGTAATATCTTACTAGAAGAACTCTTCAAATGTGGAATGAGCGAAAAAGAAAGAAATAGTGAACTGCTGGAAGAGTAAATTGGTTGGTGTGTTGATGGTAATTTATCCAGTCACCTATGCAATAACAGAGGACATACTATTTAGCAACTGTAATGAGATTGCTTTTCCTGAATGAATCATGTCTGTGAGGGCACTCCGATTTCCCCTTTTAAAAAGGACACTTTGCTTACTAGCAGAAGTTACAAAACATCTATAGATATCCATATATACGTTGATCTTACATGGAAGATCAAAATTTCTGAGGAATGTTTCAAGCACCTTGTAGAAAATATGCCATGAAGAATGAAGGCACTTCTGAAGGCAAAAGGGTGTCCAACCTGGTACTAGCAATGTGTACCTAATTAAGTGGCCAGTGAGTGTGTATGCCACCTTCAAACTCCCTTAAATCCCCATTCTGATGCTCGGTTTGAACTTCAACAAGTTGTCTTGAGTTGCTGTCATGTGATTTGCTGATTAGCTAGTTGTGTTAACAAGCAATTTAACGGGTGAACCATATAAAGTGGCCAGACCAGTGCTGTTATTTTTCTTCCTGGCAGACCAGTAGCAAAGCCCTGTACAAAACGGGTATTAACCCCTAAAAATGAAGGGGTTAACAATGCACGCTCATGGAGCGATCTGGCAGCAGGAGAATGTTGTGGCAGGTCCCAACACACAGTGATCAAAGGCTGGGGGTGGGGCTGTGCTGGTCTGCCCAAACACCTGGGCAGACCTCAACAACAGTGCCCCTGCGATTACCACAATTGTGGCAATGTGGGGGCAGTTTGAGTACAGATGAGTACACTGAGGCATGGTGTACCTGATACATCACCTGACACAAAGGAGTTAAAGACTTTACAGCACAGTGATAGCCTTATACTCATATCTACTTCCCCAAGTCTCTTGTTTAGCTTCTTCTTTCTCCACGCAGCGGAAATGTGTTTGGCTATGCCAACTCCCTGCCTACTCTCCACCCATTTCCCATTATTTTCTCCTACTCTCTCACTTACTCCCTTCACTGCCAAATAAGCTCACACGAGCAGGGCCCTCTTTTTCTTCTGTAACAGTATGTTTTAACATGTGTTAATGTCAATAGAATCTGTTGGTGCTATATACATATAATGGTATTCACTTTTAACTAAAGGCTGCTTGGGGGCTCCAGTCCTGCATGCAGCTACCCATGCCCCTTCATGAAGCCACTTCCTCAAAAGAGTGAGAGCTCTGGTCAGACCTTGCTGGGAAGTTTATATGTATTCTCAAACTTTTGGTACAAATGCTAGCTCTGAATATAGTTGTGTGTGTCCTCTATATATTGGGACATGATTCTTTAATAGATCTGTTGTAAATGTCAAAAATAATTTTTTAATTAGTCTTTTCCTTTACCTTTCTTTTAGGCTACATCTTTTCTTCTTAGTAACAAGAGTTAGCCATAACGCATGAGCTTTGCACATCAGCCTTTTATGTGATCTGTAATTATAGTTCCGATTGCATTTTGACAAATGTATACAGTTCCATGGTAACACACAAATCAACCAGTAGCTATTATCTTAAATAGCTTGTTTTGTATTGTGCTGATGAAAATGGGATGAAAGTGATTCATATATAACGAAATTACTTGGATTGGGCGAATTTCATTTTCTTTTTACTCATTTAGTATGAGATTAAAAATGTTTTCAAAAAGGTTGTGCTGTTTTCTTTGTTTATCCCCTTATGGACCGGGCTACTTTTTTTGTACCCTTCATGACTAAGGCTGTTTTAACACTTTTGTGGTGCTCGTGTTAGCTGTAATTTCCATATCTCTCATTTAGTGTACCAACAAAAGTTATATATTGTTTTTTTAGGCTTTCTTCAGATACCATCTTATCATCTAATTTCTAATGGTGAAAAATTGAAAACAAAATCTTTTTTTTCTACAAAAACTATTTGTCTTGACTTTAGAAATACCCAATGTTTTTTTGCTTTTTATTGCAAGTTTTGCAAGTTTCAACAAGTTTTTTTTCAAATCTGGTTATTCTGCCCCCATGTGCTATTTGGGATATCATTGAAGCTAGCCAATTAGGTAACACTGATATGCGTGATGAAGGGTGTGTGGAAGAAAGACAGGTTTTCGCATAAAATAGAGTGTCATGTCAATAATCAGATCAGGAGATATTTGGGTTTTACTGCCCCATGATTGTAAAGACCCCTGGGTGTGGTGTTGGCCAAATGGAAAAACTTCAAAGGGTAACTACGGCAACCACAGGGTCCAATCAGGGATCTCCCAGTAGACTCAATTGGGACCCTCTAGTATATCAAGGGACAGGTAGTGAAAGTAGAAAGGAGAGGAGGAGGAGAGAAAGTAAAGAGACAAAGTAACATCACTAACCTGGAGCTCTCAGGGAAGGTAACTATGAACATGCATGTTTGAATATTGTAAATAGGAACTTATATATATATATTTGTTGTAAGTCTGTCAATTAATGTGGGGATTATTGTTATTGTACTGTTATTTGTATTGTTTTATATTTGGAACGTTCTAGTAAAAGTTTGTATTGTTGTATCATAGCCGCATTGTGGATTCTTGGATATCCTGTTGTTGTTTCCAAAATATTCTGTTGCATTCTGGAAGAAGCGAAAGTTTTCAGTTCAAAAACCTTAAAAGTTAGAAGAGATAGAACAGGGATTGTTTAACTTAATAAGCTAGTGGGTGGGTTTATCGGTGCATATTTCATAAGTGTATCCATAAACCCATTCACCTGGATAAGTGTAGTTATAGTAGCTAGAAAACACATTAGCCTTCAGTAGATATATCCGAATACATATTGTGATTTCTTTGATATGTGTTTGGATGTATCTGTTGTTGGATCAGTTGTAATCTTAAGCACAAAACACATTTATAAGTCTTTTAGATGGTATGCTGTAGATAAAGCATTAATCCATCTGATTGATATTTTAATAACACAATTCCCTAGTTCCCTCAAAAGAAAACTTAACAGTTAGCACTTCCGCCGGGGCTTTTATGACAAATGCACCAGCGTGACGTGACCTTTCCGGTAATCAGTAATAGAAGTCCACAGCCTGCCCCACTTGACAACCAGGGAGTGTGGAGCACGGGGAGACAAGACTAGGAATGCATTGGTAAGTTGTGGGAGGGGCATATAGGGGGGTATACGGCATATCAGGGGTCAGATTGGCAAATGGGGGGTAAAGCATATCTGGGGCAGAGTGGTAAATAGGGGGTAAAAGGCATTTGGTGGGGCAGAGTGGCATGTAGGGGGTATAGGGCATATCGGGGGCAGAGTGGCATATAGGGGGGTATAAGGCATATCTGGGGGGCAGAGTAGCAAACCGTGGGGCAGATGAGCATAACTGGGGGGCAGGTTGGCAAATAAAAGGAAATTTTTTAAAAAAATGCATTTTTCTCAATCATAGTTTTTATTTAATATGAAAAAATTGTTTACATGTGAATTAATATTTACTAGTAAAACTTTTTTCCTATAGGGTAGTCTTATATTCAAGCCTTTTCTTTTTTGCTTAATTAATATTCAAATTTTGGGGGGTCATCTTATCAATCAGGGTTATAATGGGTTAACATCCTTTCCATGCACAAATTCTACCACCAGCATTTTGCCAAAGTTTGTGGTAGTAATTTTTTTATTTGGTATATGTCACTATCATACAACACCCATGATGTGTTCAGCAACATCTCCTGAGTACAGTGATACCACACATGCATGGGTTTGTCGGGTTGTTTGGGAGGTAAAATGCCACATTTGGAAAGTGCGCATTTTTCAGCTTGGAAGTTTGACATCTGGTCCTTCTGCCCTTTGCCCTATCTCCTATTTGGGACATCTCTGAAGATGGCTAATTCAATTTACCCCATCAAATCATACACTTTTAAAATTAACTATACACACATGTATTTAAGTAAGTGACAATGCGAGCATATCAAGCGTAGACAGATATAATAAAACATAGCCGATTGATGATGAATAACAGTAGAGTATGTATCAAGGAGAAGTGTGCAAGGCAGGTAAACAGGAAATTCCCAATCATGACCCCCCAGCTCCCCTGGGTCATCTCACTGTCCCCATGCCCCAGCTCCATCATCCCCGAAACCCCGGAATGGGACGCTGGCCCTTCAGGACCTGAAGACAATACCATTAGGTAGTGTTGAAAGCTAGGAAAATAGAAGTGAGTGGACCTATCAAGGGTCATAATGTATGGTGACCACCGACTAAAAACATTGTTGACCTTACTTTCCTTGTGGAGAATGGATTCAATCTAGTCCATACGAAACAGAAATTGTATTCAGGATAGGACCATTTCCAAGGAGGGTGGGTGGGAAGATATCCATTGAGCTTAATATGGCACGCTTACTCACAGCTGAAATAATACTAAGAAGGGGCCCGGCCCGAAAAGCACGTCTGCAGAAGAGTCTGCAGAAGTAGCCCAAAGACAGCCCATTCCACTGTACCCTGAAAACAAATCCCCAGGACACCGGTAATATAAGCTTGCACCTCTTTCCAGAAGGGGGAAATAGACCCGCACGACCATAGACCATGGAGGAGATCAGCACCCGATAAATAACACTTCCGGCAATGGGAGTAGTCAGCAAGACCCATAGAAAAAAGAAGTTTAGGAGTGACATAGGCCTTATGTAAAAGTTTCAGAAACATTTCACTGTAATCCCTAGAAACTAAAATCCTGGCATTCCTAACATACGCATGGAAAAGTAAATCCAACTCCAATTCAGGAGATGCTACACCAACTCCTTCGGTGTCCCATTGCATTAGGGGTCTAAAGATTATAAATCGTCGCCATACGGAGCTGCCGGGGAGAAGACAATAAAGTGAACCGAGCTAGTACATTATTAAACTTTTCACCCGAGAAACTATGAGAAACGGTATGAACATAATTACGGAGTTGTAAATAATGAATAGGATGGAGTATTATGGTGGAGAACTTAGTTCGCACTTGCATATACGTTAGTATCCTACCTGTTTTTTGATCCAAAAAATAATTCACCAAACGTCCGCCACAACGAGCTAAATGCCTAAAGATAGCATCCTCCCTGCCAAGTTGGAATCTAGGGTTGTGCACCAGGGAGAGGAATCTAGAACAATGAGAATCCAAACCCATGTGACGTCTTACACGCTCCCATGCCCGTGCTGTGTGATAAAACAAGGGGTTAAACACAAGGCCAGCAGGCCATGAAGACCTCGGAAGATGCAGGAGGGAGGCCAAGGAAACGTCTGGGGACAGCTGTTGTTCCAAGGGAAAATCCACAAATCTAGTACGGGCCTGGATCCAATCCATTGCAAAGCGGTAGTTAAATGCTAACATGTGTTTTGCTACAAAAATTGGCACGGTATCCTATTATGAAGAAGAACATCTTTTTTCTTTAATGTAATTGGCAACATCTGAATTGGATTAAGCAACTTCAGGAAGATGATCATTTTATAGAAGTGACAACACCCCAGAAATGAAAGGTGAAATTTAGACCAGGTAATAAGGGATCGCTCCATTTGACTTAACAATGGAATAAAATGTAATTGATAAAGGTGAGATAAATTGGTCGGGATATAGAGGCCCAAATATTTCAGGGTAGGGGAGGGAGTCCATTTAAATGGGAAGTCATTTCCCCGGTGCTTCCTAGCCTATGGAAATATGGGAAGCACTTCTGTTTTCTGTTCATTAACCAGGAACCCCGAGGCTTTATGAAAACGCTCCAGTAATTGAAGGAGATGAGGCATGGTTGTCTTGGGATCAGAGAGAAATAATAAAAGATCGTCGGCAAAGGCAGCAACTTTCAAATTGGCCGAGCCAATCGAGATACCCTTAAAATCAGCAGAACCTTCGATAATACGTATGAGTGGCTCGATGGCTAGATCAAAAAAGAGCGGGGATAATGGGCAACCCTGCCACGTACCATTCCCCAAAGGAAACCAACTGGAATTAATGTTATTAACGGTGACTTGTGCCATAGGGGAGTGATATAGAGCCGTAAAGGCCTGGATAAATGGGAGACCAAAATTATGAAATTTAAAAAAGTGGACAAGATAAGACCAGGAGATTCTATCAAAGGCTTTATCTGCATCACAGCTGATTATAACCGACTTTTTGTTATTAGTTGATTTAGAGGCCATTATAGCCGCATTCCTGACATTCTGCGTGGAATGACGGCCCTTTACAAATCCTGTCTGGGAAGGGGAGATAAGCTAGCGAGCAGCCATGATTTTAGTGAAAATATTTAAATCTTGATTCAATAAAGAAATAGGTCTATATGAGGATAACAATACAGGATCTCTATTAGGTTTGGAAAGGATGATAATCCTGGAGGCTGTAAACTCAGTGGGTGGGGCACCACCGGTGATAAAACGATTAACAAGATGCACTGGTGCATACGTAGTTAAGAGCTTTTATTATTCTGCACGAAGACCATCAGGGCCCGGGGTTTTACCATTAGGGAGATTTTTAATAACATTTGAAATTTCCATTGGTGTGATTGGTTCAGCAAGCCTGTCCCTATCTGCTGGTGATACTTTGGGTATATTAGCCCGGTGAAAAATATGGGAAATCATATTGCAGTCAGCAGAGTCTTCTTTATAGAAATTTTCAAACTATTCCGAAAATAATTGTGTGCTTTTTCTAGGATCCGATACCACCTCCTGGGCAGAATTGGAAACTTGGACAACAGGACGATGGGCCGATTTAGAGTATCAAACCAAATTTGCCAGAAGTTTCCCGGATCGATTACCCCATCGAAAGAAGGCATTCCTAGCATAATTATGAGAAAGTTGAGCGCAGAGAGGATATCGAGCTATTACTACAACTAGATTGTGTCATTTCTACAAAGTAATTTGAAACGGTCTATCAACCGATGCCTTGTGATATACGAGTAGCTAGCAGCCAGCCAAAAACTAGTAACCCAGGGGAGTCCCAACGAGCCCCCCACGGTACCCATAGACCAATGCACATACATAGGATACATAGCAAGAAATAAGTACACTTTTCCCATGTTTTTTTTTAAACCAAAACATGGCGTTTAGAACTCTACGCCAGACAAAACAAAAGAAAACAAGAGGAGGTAGAACGTCAAGGAAGTGGTGCTTGTAGGAGAACACAAGAACCAAGCCCAAATCGTGACAAAGTTACTACCTCTACAGAAATCTAGATCTAGGAGAAGCAGCGAGGAGAGGTAGGGGATGGGTTCCCAGATCTTGCCCCAGCCGGACACAACGAAGAAACAGCAGTGTCTCACAGAAAATCAGCTGCCTCTGTCAGAGTGTCAAAGAAATAGGGCCTGCCATCATGGAAGTTTTCAAGTCTCGCTGGATAAAGAAGAGCAAACTTCACTTTTTTATTGTAGAGCTCAGAGCAGATCTTAGAGAACTGGTGCCTTTTAGCCGACACCGCGGCGGAAAAATCTTGAAAGAGCAGGAGTTTATGGTTGTTGTAATGAAAGGAGGAGGCTTTACGGTACGCCTCTAATATCTTCACCTTGTCGGTATAATTCAATACATGAAATATCACAGCTCTAGGACGTACAGTGGAAGAAGCGTACCAGATCTCTGATCGCGCAGCAGTTGTTCGTACCGGTTAAGGTCCTTCCTGTGCACGATCGTCCCATCGGATGCTAAGACGTTACTGGGAGCTCCAAGGGAGTGTCTTGCAGTTTGGGGTTCCTTGTTCTTATTCCTATGAGTGATGGGAGTGGTAGTCCCAACCGCACAAACAGCTGTGGTGTTTTTGAGCTCGGGTGCGTAAGCCATCTCATCCTCTAAGGGAGCATAGTCCATGTCAGACCAGTCAGGATCGTCTGACATGATCTGGAGATCTTCTGACACGGTTTCAGATGGCGTAGGTTTTCCTGGTGCCGTGACATGAAAAGCCTCTGGTTCACCGGGCTGAGGAGGAGACGGGGTGTGCTCCAGCTGTGACAGGTTGCTGGTGTCATATACAGGTTCCTGGGCATGGGGTTGGTCAGTGTGGTTTACAGACGGTTTAGCTGGTTTCAATGGACAATAAGTTATTCTATGGCCAGTCTCTCCACAATAATAACACAGGTTGTCCTCTCGTCTTTTCTGTCTCTCTTCCTTGGTGAGTGAAGCTCTTCTTTGGAGCTTTCTTACCTGTGGTCTCAGTCTTTGGCTTCGGTTTGGTGCTATCACATTCTAACACAGCCCGTACAGATTTACAGAGCTGAAGTAGACACTCCACTAGTACTTCTAAAACTGCGGTTATCCCCGCGGACTCCTTGGTATGGCCTTTGCATTCTCCAACAATCTGTGAGCCCAATCAGAAGGTTCACCTTCAAGTAGAAGGATCATAGAATGGATCTTCACCATGTCAGTGCTATAAGTACGGGGTTTTACAGAAAACATAAGTTCACAGTTCGTGACAAACCTGCGGAATGCCTGGTAACGGAACTTGTGGTTCAAATGAATGATATAGTTCAGGTCCAGGCACGACAGGAGCAGGGGGAGCAGGAGGCGTAGGCGGGGAAGCTGCTTGATCTCTCAAATCCGATACTTCATTGCGCAAACTGCCGTACTGTGCCTGCATATCCATCATCATCTGGGCCAATCTCTCCATTTTATCATTCATGTCAAAAAGCGTGTTTTGAAGCCCTGCAGGAACCATGGTAGTGGCTCAAGTATACTATCACGGCTGACCCGTGAGCCAAAAAGGTAGATGGTTCCTAATAGCAGATGGCTACCACAAAGTCCGAGGCGAGGTACAAAGGGAAAATCCAGAAACAAGGTCAGGTCACACGCAATGGTCGGGGCAGGCAGCAAGGAACGTAGGTCAAAAATCACAAAGAAGGGTTTGGTACACAGGTAGAATCAATCAGGAACGCTTAGGTACAGAGGCAATAATTAGCTTATACTTGAGCAATGATTTCTCAGTGGAAGGGGCTTTTATAGTTTGAATTTGGCGCCACAATGACGTCATACGGAGAGACGCGTTGCTATGGCAACTTCTACGGAGCCGGCGTCTATCTGCAGCAGCAGGGAGTAGATGCGTCCCCATAGTAACCTGAGAACGCGTCCTCCTCCCTGCTGGTCTCTGCTGGCAATGGAGGGGGCATGCCTGTACGCAGCCTCTGCTCGTGTCTTTGTCGGCGAGCAGGGGCTGAGAGGAAACCCGACACTGCGTTCTGCCGTCGCTGGAGCCGGGGAGAGGGTGAGTAGATTTATGACAATGTCACTGTCAAACCACACCCCTTATGTGTTCATCAACATCTCCTGAGTACCATGATACCACACATGCATTGGTTTGTCAGGTAGTTTGAGGTTTGTTTGTTTTTTTGGACATCTGGTCAGTCTGCACCTGTCTCCTATTTGGGCGGATTTTTGGGAAGATACACTGCTAATTTTAGCACTTGCTCATGAAAATAAACATTACTTTATTATTTTTCATATTTTTGGACTTTTGTTTACATTTTGTTGCAACTGGATGGTTCCCCTTATGGTGACACCACTTCATAATTATTTTTAAATGTTACCAAATTGTTTTTAAAACAAATTTTCTATTTTAATTTTTTCAATTTTTTTTTTTATACCATATTGTTGTCAGAAACCTCCCACTGCAAGGAAAAATCTCTTAGAGTGACACATGTGATCACTCTCTCTGGGGTGGGTTTCCGGGGGCACTGAATGTATTGCTAACCTTTTTAAAATCAGGACGTTGATTGCTTTCTAAGTTTATGTAATGCCACGGCAGACCAGACACGTCATTGGTTTTTAACTGACTGTTTTTACATAACATGCCTGGCCCATGACTGGTCATTAAGGAGTTAAACAGTTCACATTCTGGCATAAGATAAGGTTTTCAGTTATCTGCATATAAGTTATTTTATGCATTCTAGCTCTCTTATGTTAGCCCAATTTGCATCACAAACACCTTAACTTGGTTGCCTGTGGTGGCTCTGTTTTAGTCACCCGGCTGGGCACACTGACTAATTAAATGGAATTAGAATTACAATAAAGAATCAGTTAAATGTGGCGTTTTAGCAAGGAAAGCCACCCAACACATCAAATGACAACAAGGACAGCTTTCAGAACTGCAAGTAAAGCAAGTTTATTGGAATACGACTAGATAAAAGCAAGTTTTTTGTGGGACTTCTGCTTTATACAGGATTTTATTTAACCCCTTCAGTCCCAGGGGTTTTTTTAGTACCTTATGTCCCACAGCTTTTTTGACATTTTTACCAAATTTGACATCCTTTTTTCAGAACAAATAGGGCTTTTGTTTAAAACCTGTTACTTACCTGCCCCCGGCTCCCACGTTGCCGCCACGGAGGAGAGGGAGACCCCCCTCCAATACGCGGCCACCGGAGCCGCCACGGAGGAGAGGGAGACCTCCCTCCACTACGCAGCCACCGGTGCCGGCACGGAGGAGAGGGAGACCCCCCTCCAACGCACGGACACCGGAGCCGCCACGGAGGAGAGGGAGACCCCCCTCCAACGCACGGACACCGGAGCCGCCTCGGAGGAGAGGGAGACCCCCCTCCAACGCACGGACACCGGAGCCGCCACGGAGGAGAGGGAGACCCCCCTCCAACGCACGGACACCGGAGCCGCCACGGAGGAGAGGGAGACCCCCCTCCAACGCTGTGCCGCCTCCGCCGTCTTCTTCGGGACTGCCGCGCAGGAGAGGCAGACCTCCTGGTACGCGGCGTCCGGTTTCGGCACTCGCGCGCCCTCTGGTGGTCAACTCCCAAACTGCAGGCTTATATGAAGGGAGATTGCGCCACACTCATCATGGTGGTGATTCCCGGACATTGGAAGTGACGTCATGAGGTTTGGCGGGAGATTTGAAACTTCCTCTGCGGTTCCTACTTAAACCTCTCCAGTTCTGTCTGACCTTGCCTTCTGTTGGTTGTCTATGCCTTGTGCTAGTGCCCAGATAGCGTTTCCTGATTCTGTATTCCCGTGTATGATCCTGGCTTGTCTGACTTCGTTGATTTCCTGATTCCTGACCTCGGCTCCGTTTACGTTTATCCTGTTTTCCTGAATCCTGACCTCGGCTCCGTTTTACGACTATCCTGCTCTCCGGAATCCTGACCTCGGCTTGTTGTACCTGTTCTGTCCTGGAGTCCTACCTGACCACGGTGTCTCCTAACTACTTGTACGTGACAGAAACAGAAGGCCATCATGAGACCCGCTTCGGTAGGATCTCAGGCTTCCTGTGAGGCTCGTCTGGACGAGATGGACCATCGTCTGGATCAGTTTGCCCAGGCACTCCAGACTCTCCTACAACGCACAGATCCCGGTCTACAGGTGCATGCTCCTCCAGCTGTAGCTCCTCCGCCGGTACCATCTCCAGCTCCGATGCCGGTGGTTCATGCTTCGATGAATCTTCCACCACCCCAGCGATATGGAGGAGATCCTGCTACTTGCCGTGGATTCCTCAACCAATGCGAGATTCATTTTGAACTTAACTCTTATGCCTTTGTTTCTGATCGGGCAAAGATTGGTTACATAATCTCGCTTCTCACGGACAGGGCCCTGGCATGGGCATCTCCTCTGTGGGAGAGGAGGACCCAGGTGGTTCAATCCTATTCCGAATTTGTGGCTGCCCTACGTGCTGTATTCGATGTTCCAGGGAGGAGTTCCACTGCTTCATCCTCTCTCTTCAACATCCGTCAAGGAGAGCGTACCCTCATGGACTATGCTATTGAATGTCGTACGTTAATGGCTGAAGTGAACTGGACCAGCGAGGCCCTTATCGCTGCTTTTTTGAACGGACTATCTGAGACTTTGAAAGACGAGATTGCTGCTCGTGATCTTCCATCTGACCTAGACTCTGTAATCTCCTATGTGACCCAGATCGACCTTCGTCTTCGAGAACGGCAGGTACAACGAGACAATCTGAGAGCACGGGAGAGAAGTGTACGTTCCCTCCCGCGTCTGGCTCCTCAGTTCATACCACCACCCACGTCTCCTGTTTCCTGTGAGGAGCCTATGCAGCTGGGAATCACTCGTTTGTCAGAGAGTGAGAAAGCCAGGCGAAGAAAGGAGGGTCTTTGCCTATACTGCGGTCTGACTGGACATTGGGCCCGATCCTGTCCTAAGAAGTCGGGAAACGACCGCACCTAGAGTGGTTTAGAGGACCTGCTTTAGGTGTGCTGGGACTGTCCTCTGATTCTAGCAGCACTCGGATGACCGTTCCAATTCGGATATCTTGGCCGGGGGGATCCGTTTGCACTGAGGCTTTCCTGGATTCTGGAGCCGCAGAGAACTTCATTGATGCCCATTTTTGCGAACAGCAGTTTATTCCCACCACACCTAAAGACACGCCGGTGAGAATTGAGGCCATTGACGGCAGACCACTTCATCCGCCACAGGTCACCCGAACTACCGTACCAGTGACACTCTCCGTAGGGATGATGCATAAGGAGAATCTACAGTTCCTGGTAATTTGCTCTCCCTCTACTCCTGTTGTTTTGGGGTTTCCTTGGTTACAAAGGCACAACCCTACCATCGATTGGGCAACTGGGGAGATCACGTCCTGGAGTCAAGCTTGCGGGAAGCACTGTGACTCACCCATTCGATTGGCCATGGTGTCTACTGGGTCGGAGATGGCCGCTACGGTTCTTCCAAGCCATTATCGGGAGTTTGCTGATGTATTTGACAAGAAGGAAGCGGAGAAGTTACCTCCTCATAGACCCTACGACTGCCCTATTGATCTCCTTCCGGGCACTATGCCACCCCGAGGTCGAGTCTACCCCTTGTCTGTTCCCGAGACCCAGGCCATGGAGACCTACATCGAGGAGAATCTGAGGCGGGGTTTCATCCGGCGGTCTACGTCCCCGGCTGGAGCGGGGTTTTTCTTCGTCAAGAAGAAGAACGGAGAACTAAGACCTTGCATCGACTACAGAGGCTTGAATAGGATTACAAGGCGGAACTCCTATCCTATTCCCCTCATCTCGGAACTTTTCGACAGATTACGTGGGGCTCAAATCTTTACTAAATTGGATCTTCGTGGGGCGTATAATCTGGTCCGTATTCGTGCCGGTCACGAATGGAGGACAGCCTTCAACACCCGCTCAGGACATTATGAGTACCTGGTCATGCCGTTCGGTCTGTGCAATGCCCCGGCAGTGTTCCAGGAATTTATTAACGACTGTCTACGGGACTTTCTCCAGCAGTTCGTGGTCGTATACCTGGACGATATCCTGATTTACTCAGAGAACTTATCCATTCATCGCGACCAGGTCCGCCAAGTTCTGGGCCGTCTCCGACAGCATGGGCTATATGCCAAGTTGGAGAAATGCGTTTTTGAGACCCGCAAGGTGACTTTCTTGGGGTACGTGATTACTCCTGAGGGTTTCGATATGGACCCATCGAAGGTGCTGGCGATCAAAGATTGGCCACGGCCTACGGGTCTCAAGGCTCTGCAACGTTTCCTCGGATTCGCGAATTACTACAGACGCTTCATCCGGAATTACTCGAGGATTGTCGCCCCTCTAACGGACTTGACAAAGAGAGGGGCCAATGTGTCTGAATGGTCCTCTGAAGCAGTGTCCGCGTTCGCTCTTCTCAAAGAGAAGTTCACGACGGCTCCAGTATTACGGCATCCCAATCCGCTTCTACCATTTGTCCTGGAGGTGGATGCCTCCGAGTCTGGAGTGGGAGCAATACTCTCCCAACGAGCTTCGTACAGCGGACCACTACACCCTTGCGGCTACTTCTCCAGACACTTCTCTACAGCCGAGAGGAATTACGATATAGGGAATAAAGAACTGTTGGCAGTTATCCTGGCCTTGGAGGAGTGGCGTCACTTGCTGGAGGGGGCCTCGGTACCGACCTTGATTCTGACCGATCACAAGAATCTCCAGTACATGGAGTCGGCTAAGTGTCTCAATCCTCGCCAGGCAAGGTGGGCTCTCTTTCTCTCCCGATTTCCGTTTGTGCTAACGTACCGTCCGGGTTCAAAGAACACTAAAGCGGATGCTCTGTCCCGCATGTTTACACGACCTGAGGAGGAGAGTAGAGAGCCAGAACCCATCATCCCTTCTGCCAAGGTCGTTGCAGCCATTCGATTACGGGGTTATGCTCCTTTGCTGGATCGCGTCACTCGTTCTCAAGGTCAAGCTCCGGATTCCTTGCCTCCGGGGAAGCTGTATGTCCCTCCCAGTTTGCGGGTACCCGTTCTACGCACTCTACATGGTGCCAGGACCTCGGGACATGCAGGAGTGGCACGCACTAGGGAGCTACTTTCTCGGACTTTTTGGTGGCCTCATTGGGGCAGAGACATTACAGCATTTGTTCAGTCATGTGCGAGATGCGCGGCCAACAAATCTTCTCGCACTCGTCCGGCTGGCCTTCTTCGACCTCTCCCTTGCCCTTCGGTTCCCTGGACCCATGTGGCCATGGACTTTATTGTGGAATTACCGCCGTCCAGGGGACATACCGTGATCCTCGTGGTGGTCGACCGTTTCTCCAAGATGGCCCACTTTATTCCACTGCGGAAACTACCCAGCGCCTCTACTCTGGCGGACATCTTCATCCGGGAGATTGTGCGGCTACACGGAGTACCGTCAGAGATCGTGTCGGACAGAGGTACCCAGTTCGTGGCTAGATTCTGGCGTGAGTTCGCGAAATCCCTGGGCATCACGTTGGCCTTCTCCTCAGCATATCATCCGCAGACGAACGGTCTGGTGGAGAGAGCGAACCAACATCTGGAACAGTATCTACGTCTCTTCATCAACGATCATCAAGACGATTGGGTCGATCTGTTGCCGTTTGCAGAGTTTGCCAGGAACAACACGCTCCAAGAATCTACCAGGATTTCGCCTTTCTTCTGCCTGTATGGTCTCCATCCGCAGTCCCTCCCAGAGACATTACCGGTTTCGGCTGTTCCAGATCTGGAGGAGAGACTTGCGTCTATTCGTACCACCTGGGCTTCGGTACGTTCCGCATTAGAACACGCGGCTTCGCTCCAGCAACGTCAGGCTAACAAGAGGCGCTCTCCCAACCCCTCGTACCGGCCTGGTGAAAGAGTGTGGCTGTCAACTAGATTCCTGAGACTCCGGGTTCCGTCCATGAAATTGGCCCCACGGTTTATTGGGCCCTTTCCAGTTATACGGCAGATCAATCCGGTGGCGTACGAACTTGCATTGCCCAGAACGCTCCGCATCCCTCGGGTATTTCATGCCTCATTGTTGAAGCCCCTAGTCTGCAACCGGTTTACCCGAGGTGGGAATTCTACTATGGAGACTGCCAGGAGGGCTTCGGAAAGAAGGACTCCTCGGGTAATTCTTGATTCCCGGCGACAACAGGGTAGTTTGCAGTACCTGGTACAATGGAGGGGTCTCGGTCCGGAGGAACGATCCTGGATACCTGCGGCACGCCTCTCCGTACCACGACTGATACGTGCGTTTCATGCTAGGCATCCTTCTCGCCCTGGTGGTCGCCCTGAGGGCGCCCTTTCAAGGGGGGGTACTGTTACTTACCTGCCCCCGGCTCCCACGTTGCCGCCACGGAGGAGAGGGAGACCCCCCTCCAATACGCGGCCACCGGAGCCGCCACGGAGGAGAGGGAGACCTCCCTCCACTACGCAGCCACCGGTGCCGGCACGGAGGAGAGGGAGACCCCCCTCCAACGCACGGACACCGGAGCCGCCACGGAGGAGAGGGAGACCCCCCTCCAACGCACGGACACCGGAGCCGCCTCGGAGGAGAGGGAGACCCCCCTCCAACGCACGGACACCGGAGCCGCCACGGAGGAGAGGGAGACCCCCCTCCAACGCACGGACACCGGAGCCGCCACGGAGGAGAGGGAGACCCCCCTCCAACGCTGTGCCGCCTCCGCCGTCTTCTTCGGGACTGCCGCGCAGGAGAGGCAGACCTCCTGGTACGCGGCGTCCGGTTTCGGCACTCGCGCGCCCTCTGGTGGTCAACTCCCAAACTGCAGGCTTATATGAAGGGAGATTGCGCCACACTCATCATGGTGGTGATTCCCGGACATTGGAAGTGACGTCATGAGGTTTGGCGGGAGATTTGAAACTTCCTCTGCGGTTCCTACTTAAACCTCTCCAGTTCTGTCTGACCTTGCCTTCTGTTGGTTGTCTATGCCTTGTGCTAGTGCCCAGATAGCGTTTCCTGATTCTGTATTCCCGTGTATGATCCTGGCTTGTCTGACTTCGTTGATTTCCTGATTCCTGACCTCGGCTCCGTTTACGTTTATCCTGTTTTCCTGAATCCTGACCTCGGCTCCGTTTTACGACTATCCTGCTCTCCGGAATCCTGACCTCGGCTTGTTGTACCTGTTCTGTCCTGGAGTCCTACCTGACCACGGTGTCTCCTAACTACTTGTACGTGACAAAACCATAGAATTAAGTCAGTATGTATGTATGTATGTATGTAAAAAAAAAAAAACCTACAATATGGATAGGGCTACCTCTAGGAACCACACAAAAATGTTTTTATGCCAGTGATGTCACAATTACATTACTTAGCTCACTTTATTGTTTAATGTATTTTATTATTTTTAGCGAGTTTAAAAAAAAAAAAAGAAAATATTTTTTATACTAATTAAGGACACTAACATATATTACCAGCTTTATGTGTCACCGAGAATACCATTAGAATACATAATAAGGAGGCTTGTCGGAATGCAGCCAATTAGAGCAAGAAGCGGGCTTTTAAGTTCCCTGCATTTGGAAACCAGATTTCCCCTGACAAAGCTGGAGTCTTGCTAGCAAAACGCACGTCAGGTAGTTGCTTAAATGATTAGAGTCCAAGAGGCTGCTTAACCCGTCATGGAATTGATTTCTCAGGATTTCTGACGATAACAAGCTGTATCGCTATGAGAATGTTTAACTAGCGGTTCAGACTCTGATACGCTTTGCTTTTTAGGTAGGCTAGGTAGGGTTTGTTGGGTGGACTGCAGCCCTCATAGAGTTAGCTCCTACTACCCGAAGTGTTAAATGTTTTTCATTCACCCTTATTTTGTCTCTAACATGCTAGACGTGAGAGATGATATGAGAAGTGTATCCTTGTATTTTTCATTTTGAGCAGACTATTTTCCACTTTAAATTTTAACATGAATTCAATGTTTTAATGTTTGTTTTTGTTTGTTTCAAAAGAGCTTGGGCAGAACATGTGGAAACCCCTGTCTGCCTCGAAATCTTTGCCTGATAGAGAACTTTTCTGATGCAGTAATGTGTTATAGCTGTGCTTAGTCTTGCCACGGTGTATGACTTTTGACATTAAAATGTCTTCAGCAACCTCACCTTTTTATTCCTCCTACATAGATGTTTCTGTTTCAGTTAATGATTGTGCTCAATCTACACATTAAATTGATGATCATTAGCACATATTTTGTATAATCATACACTTAATTATATACCTAACTGTACCTGCAAGTGTGCCTAGTAAAAATTATAATGTATTGATAGCAAAGGATAGTCGCACCAAATATTGCTTTGATTTAGATTATTTTTCCGTTTACTCACTTTACATTTTGTTAAATGATCAAAATAAACACATTTTAAAAGCATTCATACTTTACAGCATTTTTTTCATACCTGCCTAAAACTTTTTCACAGTATTGTAGGTTAAATCTTTGCTTGACCATATTAGACCATGCTAAGAGATACAGGGCTCACTATTCACTCCATTTCAGGTGTAATGATCCACCAACCAGAGTTGCTTTTCCAACACAAAATCTTCTCCTTGTAGGCCATTGTGGTGTAATTTGCCCTTAGCACATATTACTATGGCATACAGAATCTATGAGAACATTACGCGTTTTCACCATTTTTGTCATGTTTCTATTGAATGGAAATTTTCCTGAAAAGAATATTTTTAACAGTTTCACTTTTAATCTTAAGAATAATCATCATGTAGTCAAAATGTTCTGGCAGATTTTGAACTACTTAAATGTCTAATAATAACACAGCTTTTTTTTTTTTTTTACTGAGAGACCCTTGTGAAAGATATACTTTTTTTGCTTCAGCTTATACCTAGAAATTTCTCAGGGTTGTCTGCATGGTATTTCCCCTTGGGCCCCAGCTACGAGGTGCTATGAGATGGCCATTAAGTGGGTAGAAGTAGGCCACTGATGGTCCTTTTAAAGCATTAAAGCCATCATTTATTGGTTCAATTTAATAGCAATGGCAATCTATTTTTTTGCATTCTGATTTGCATTCTTCAAGAGGTAATAACCGTGGCATGCAGTTTTTCAATTTTTATACACGTATGCCCAACTATGTACCCTTGGGCATGGCTTTTACTTGTAACTATAAAATACTTTAATAACAATTAACCAATAATCAGACTGAAACATAAGATTATGACAAATTAAGTCTCATTTATTATCAACGACATATAAAAAAAACTAGCATATGGAGTCCCAACAACCAATGAAGAATTCCTTCTCCCCGATGACAGCTGCTCCGTCACCGTGCATTCAGCATCCAGTCAGTCGTCAGATCATCCTGCATCTGGCATGACATGTGGGTCTGTGGGAGGGGCAGGCTAGGTGCGCAACTAGCCATCCATCCCATTCCAAAAAACAGATACAATGCTGGGCCACCCCACCCTGCTGCTATTGTGGTGGATCGCTAGGGCATTAATAAAATGGCCCTCCCCATTCTCACCCTAGTGTACCCATGGCAAAAGCCCCAATCAGCCCTGATTACAAGCCTGACTACAAAATCAGTGCTTGTCATTGACCGATACGTCACCAGAAGGGTATGCCTGCACCCAGACATATGCTGTTGCTCGCCCAAGAACAATGTCAGTGACCAGTTCTGGCCCATTGCTGTAGAGGGTGTTTACTACCAACCTTGGGAGGTGGAAAGGCTATATTACTTCCCCCGAAAGAGTGTCCTCCGTTTACCCCTCTTACCGCTATCAATCTGGACTACTGTCACAATTCAATAGAGTTCTGCAGGTCATTATTGAACAAAATCTTGCCTGATGATTTGTGTGCCCAGTCCCCTATTCTAGCTAAATATCCTGCTCACATTGTATTGTTTTACAACGTTTAGTGTCATCTGTAAACACGGAAACATGACTTTCAATGCCTATTGCAAGATTTATAAATATGTTGAATAAAATTGGTCCCAGAACAGAACGCTGAGGGACACCACTTACTATTTTTGTCCAGCTTGAAAAATTACCATTTATGACAACTCTCTTTGTACTCTATCATTAAGCCAATGTTCTACCCAAGAACAAGAATTTTCATCTAGACCAATTTCTTTCAATTTGAATACTAACCTATTATGTGGAACCGTGTCAAACACCTTGGCAAAATCCAAGTAGATTACATCCGCTGCAACACCCTGATCTACACTTCTACTTACTTCTTCGTAGAATGCAATTAAATTAGTTTGACAATTTCATGTTTCATAAAATCATGCTGATTTTTGCTAATAACACTGTTCTTCCCAATGAATTCCTGAATATTATCCCTTAATAACCCTTCAAATACTTTCCCAGGCAAAGAGTTTGAACCCTTTTTGAATATAGGAACCACTTCTGCCTTCCTTCAATCCTCTGGTACAATTCCTGAAAGAAAAGAATCCTGGAAGATTAAAAACAGAGGTTCACAGTCATGCCCCTCTCACCCTTACCTGCTCTCCCCAGCTGTCCTCCGTCACTGCAGGCCTTCCAAAAGCTCTGCGATCGTGATCACGGTAGCGTGGTAGGCCAAAACTGCGGCCAGATGTTGCCCAAACATAAGCATAATGTTGCACACCTGTGGAGGGGCGTTGACGCCAGCCTCCACCATCAACTATGCACCAATAATGTTCACACACATAAACAGTGATCCAGGTGCTGTGGAATCACTCCTCTCTGGCAACCAATCCAATGAGGAGCTTATTCAGCACAGGGGAGGAGTAGATATCTGCAGCACTATAAAAACCCCTCAGACTGTGACCACTTTACTCCAGTGTTCCTGTATGTCCTTGGACTCCAGATTCTTGTTCTTCTCTGCTCGCCTTTGGCTTTCCTATTGGACTACCCCGCTTGTCTGTTTCCTGACCTTTGCTTGAACTACCGTTTTCTCTGATCGCTGCCAGCCCCTGACCTATTGGACTGTTCCTGACATTGTTTTTGACTATCCATTGTTTTACACCAAAATCTTCCAAAGCCGGTTTTAAAAAAATATGCATTTTTTTCAGCAACTATCCACCAACCAAGTAGTCTTGGTAAATGAAATTCCCTAATTACTAACTAGGAGTTAGTAAACCAAAACAAGCAAGTGTGTTAGCTAATGTCTACGAAACTATCCTATTAACAAATTAAAATGAATAAAAGAACGCAAGTTCAGGTATTTAAACACCTGAAATGTGAAAGTACTCATTTTGTGTGCTCTCACATACATACTTTGGAGCCATACATTTTGGCCCTATCTAGCAGGAGGAGACAAGGCTGTCAATGAGTGGGGCTGTTTAAGAAGTACTTTGGATGGGCTGAATTTGGTCTGTCAGGCATCTAGGCAGCCAGCATCAGCTGCCCCATCAATGATCACTGCACGAGCAAAGTGATGCAGAAAATTGAACCATTTTACCATTATATCCTACATCCTCAACAGTGTTCAGCTTCATTAATCATACCCTAGGACTTTCCAGGGTAGGCTACTCAGAGATATTCCTCTTCTGGAGGAGTGGGTTTGTGAGGGGGCATGGATAACTGAGCATATGGGTGGGTCTAATCCCAGACAGACTTCAGTGGGTGGGAAGTGGGAGGCTAGTGAATAAGCATTAAGTGGTTGAGGGTGGGAATGGTCAAACGCTACTCCTCTATCCAGAGGATAAGGAAACTGACATGGTCATACAGGAAAGAAGGAGAGTTTCCAGCTATGAGAGTAATACAGTTGAAATAGCATTCAATAAAACCTGATTTCTTTTAATGTTGTTCCAATAAACCTTATCTGCATTCCAGTTGTTTACTACAAGTCAGTATGATAAGAAGTCCGTGTGAAGAGCTTGAAAATTTGGCTAAAATAACAGAACTAGAATACCGTATTTGCCTGATTATAGGCTGCACCCTCCCAACTTTTTAGTCTTTAAAGTGGGGGTACAGCCTATAATCAGGGTTTAGCCAGGGTGGGCAAGCAGCAGGGTTAGGATCCAGATCCCCTGCAGCACTGCAGGCACTTCCATGACCTTCCAGTGCTCCACCATAGAAGCTCCAGCATTAGTACCAGCCAACAGCAAAGGAGGTTGTCTGCGCGCATTGCACAGACGTTCACCAGCTGGCAGAGAGGAGGATCCCTCGCATCGCTGCAAGAAACCTGGATCCTCCTCTCTGCCAGCCGGTGAACACCTGTGCGATGTGCGCAGACAACTTCCGTAGCTGTTGGCACCTCCACCGGGGCTTCTATGACGGAGCACCGGCGCGCAGATGTCCACCGGCTGCCCCCGCAAGGCACCAGGGAGTCTGAGGATGGATTGGTAAGTCAAGGGGGTGGGACAAAGTGGCATATCTGGGGGGCATAAAGCATAGCAGGAGGCAGAATGGCATAGCTGTGTAGGAAGAGTGGCATATCGGGGGGGCATAAAGTATATTAGCGGGGTAGAGTGGCACACCAGGGGGGCAGATCTATTAGTAAGGTACATTATGAATTAAGGGGGGGGCTTGGCTATTGGTTTTCTGTTGGTATATAAAACTTTCAGGGTCCCCAACCAGATCACATTATTATTATTTATTGTTTTATATAGCGCCATCAAATTCCCTAGCACTGTACAATGGGTAGACAGGACATAACACGTAGTATGTAACATAACAATATGACTTACAGAAACAACAGGTGAGGAGGGCCCTGCTCAAAGAATCTTACAACCTAGAGCACCAGTTAGCATGTTTTAGCTGAGTTGCTTCATGTATTTTATTACAGTTTGTTGGCCTTAAAATTTTCAGTAATACTGTGGCCTTTTATCTCTATGCCTTTATATGTTCTTTTTATCCCAAACAATGGTAAGTCAGGTGTCCTATCATATTGTGCACATGAAGGTCTTACACATTTATTCATATTCTGACATTCAACTTTTATTTTAACTGTGAAATTAGGATTTCTTTGTCACAGAGTTGTTTAGTGTGACCTCAGGGATCCTGACACATTTCATTTCATTAAACAGAAATCCATATGCTTGTTATTTAAGTTTGTGAGGCCGGAGTCCTGGGATGCTGGGTGTCCTGCAAATAATCTCTTATTTATTCTACCTATTAGACACATTCAACAATGTCCCTCAAAACCCATTGGCTGAAAACCTCTCCATGCGTTGAAATTTGACAGAAATTTATTTTTTCCAGCTAGAATGCCTTTTCAAATTTCACATTTTAATATCTCAGTAAAAAATTTTAGTGTTCCCAAGTGCCCTCAGTATGTCTGTCATTTGGTAACCACATATTATATTACATTTTAAAATGTTGTGATATATTCAGGAAAGAACTTTGAATAGCAACTGTCATGGGGCTCATCTAACCTGTGGGGGAATTTAGCAGTCCCGTGTTCTGTCATATGTAGTAAGACTGGGGCCTCATATGTTACCATAACATCCAAAAATGTGTCACACTGTGCATTCTCTCATAGCCCCCAATATTTAAAGTTCCAAACACGTAGTTAGAAGTGGGAGGGCACATGATTACAGGTGAGGCCTAAGGGCAGTAGCTTGGCCTTATGACCTCATGACGCATTAAAGTGAACACAGGGATCCTTTATATACTGGAGGACAGCTTTATTGCATTGCAAAGAATGCCATGTGATTAACACTTACTTGTTAGTGGTTGATTTTAGGTTTGTTTATATACAGCGTTTTCAACTCCTTAAGGACCAGGCTGTTTTATTTTTTGTACCCTTCGTGACTGAGGCTGTTTTAACATTTTTGCGGTGAACTTGTTTAGCTGCAATTTTCTCTTATTTAGCAAACCCACACGAGTTATATATTGGGTTTTTTCCAGAACAAGAAGGATTTTTTCAGTTACAATTTTTTCATCATATTATCTAAAGTCCTTTAAATTATAAAATATGGTGAAACATTTTAAAAAAGCCCTTTTTTCTCAATTTGGTTTTAAAAATATTTTACCCATATACAAAAGCTCATGAAAACCCTGCCAAATAGATGTTACTAATTCTACCACCAGCCTTTGCCAAAATGTGTGGTATTTTTTTCCCACACAAATTGTACTTCAGGTATGAATTTACAGTTCCTTGTATACACCAGTTTTAAACAACACCCCAATATGTGTCCAGCAACATCTCCCGAGTACAGTGATACCACCTATGCATGGGTTTTTTGGGTTGTTTGGAAGACAATTGCCACATTTGGGAAGTGCACATTTTTCAACTTGAAATTCAATCTTTTAATTCAATTTACCCACACTAGGGTATTTCATATGCTGGTATTTTAACTCTTTCCATGCACTAAGTCTACCACCCAGTAGCGTACCTAGCGGGGGGCGGGGGGGGCGGTCCGCACCGGGTGCCGCTCATCAGGGGGGTGCCAACTTGCCGGCACCCCTCCAGAGACGGACAGTAATGTCCGCCGCTGGAGGAGCAGGCTCGCAAGAGAGCGGTATCGGAGGTCTTTAACAGACCTCCGGCTCCCTTGAGTGATTTTAAGCCGGTTCCCTTGAACCGGCTTAAAATCACTCAAGGGAGCCGGAGGTCTGTTAAAGACCTCCGATTCTGCTCCCTTGCGATCCGCGCGGCAACTGCTGCTGTGCAGAGGGCACTGTGGGCGCGGCTTCAGTGCCGCCGGGATCTGACAACAAACCCCGGCGGCACTGAAGCCGCGCCCACAGTGCCCTCTGACCCGGAAGAAGACAGAAGAAGAGGAGCGAAGAGGAAGACTGCTGTAAAAAGAAAAGACTGCTGTAAGAAGAAAAGAGGTAGAAAAGAAGGTAGGAAATCATTCATTAAGACTGAGTGACAGTGAGAGTGGATTGGTATGTGTGGAATCTGTGGATTGGTATGTGTGGAATCTGTGGATTGGTATGTGTGGAATCTGTGGATTGGTATGTGTGGAATCTGTGGATTGGTATGTGTGGTATGTGTGGAATCGGTGGATTGGTATGTGTGGAATCTGTGGATTGGTATGTGTGGATTGGTATGTGTGGATTGGTATGTGTGGAATCTGTGGATTGGTATGTGTGGATTGGTATGTGTGGAATCTGTGGATTGGTATGTGTGGTATGTGTGGAATCGGTGGATTGGTATGTGTGGAATCTGTGGATTGGTAAGTGTTGATTGGTAAGTGTGTGAGAGTGATGGGTGTTATGCTGTACCATTTCCAATGTCTTTTTCATTATAATTATGCTCTAAAGTACATCATAACTCCCATCACTCTATACTGTTCCGTACAGTGGCAGAGCTGGGAGACAGAGGCCTTGCACCCCCACCGCAGGGTGCTGGTCAGGTTCTATGTGGGCAATGTGGACGCTGGCTTTGGGGTGTGCAATCTGTGATCTATGCCTGTAATTTAGGGGGTTTTATCTATAACTTTAATGCTGAGTTTTTTATGTGAATTCCAATTGATCAATACCTGCGAAGCTGGGTTTGTGTGTTAATGTGTTGGTCTGTATCTGCTATGCTATGTTTCTATACATTATTTATGTTTACCAGCAAATACAGGATTTGTATGTCTTATTCAGTTGATCAATACCTGGGGTGCTGTTTCCATGTGTTGTTTATTTGATCTATACCTTCAGTGCTGAGTGATTTCCAGTTGATCTATACCTGCAATGCCGGGTTTGTGTGTTCTGTTGATTTATACCTGCAATGCTATGTTTCCATACATTATTTATGTATACCTGTAAATACAGGATATTTATGTCTTATTCAGTTGCACGTGCTGTTTCCATGTGTTGTTTATTTGATCTATACCTGAACTACAGGGAGTAATTAAAAGAGAGTTGTGGTTTAGTGACGTAGGGGACAAATGGACTTTGGGGATGATTACGGGGAGAGGACCTCGCAATGTCACGGTGCAGTCAGAAGAAGGGAAGGCTGTACTGACTCTCCCAGTCTTCCCCTGATCTGCAGTTGAGGGCAGTACAGCATAATCCCTATCACTATACATCGATCTAGACATTTACAATAATGCAGCATAACCCCTACCACTATATACTAAGCCAGACACTGAAGTGGTATGCCTACACCACATCAATGGCTTTGTATATAGTGATATGGGTTATGCTGCATTATTGTAAATGTCAGGCTCAATGTATAGTGATATGGATTACGCTGCCCCACCGTCAATGTGTGCTCAGTATAAAGTGATAGGTGTTATCCTGTATCACCGGCAATGTGGGCCTCAGTATATAATAACAGTTATGTTGTACCACCGTCAGCGCGTGCCTCAGTATATAATGGAAACAGTTATGTTGTACTACTGTCAGCGCGTGTCTCAGTATATAATGATAGCAGTTGTGCTGCACAACTGTCAATGTCTGCCTCAGTGTATAATGATAGTTATGTTGTACTACTATAAGTGTCTAGCTCAGTATATAAAGATAGCGGTTATGCTGTACCACCATCAATATCTGGCTCAGTTATAGTGATAGGTGTTATGCTGTTCCACTGTAGTATCTGGCTCAGTGTATAGTGATAGGAGTTATGCTGTTTCACTGTAATGTTTGTCTCAATATATAATGAAATTACTTAAGCTGCACCACCGTCAATGTCTGTCTCAGTATAGAGTGATAGGCATTATGCTGTACCACCGTCACTGCCTGGCTCAGTATATAGTGATAGGTGTCATGCTATACCACAGTCAGTGTCTGGTTCATATGGTGTATATATAATCATGAGTCGACATGGCAACACCACTATATATGCAAATGCTTAAATGAAAAGAGAACAATGTTATGGTGACTCCTGATTATAATATCAGAATTTTTTTTAGTTTATAGTGTCTTTAGCTGCTTAGCCAGTACTTAATTTGTAATGTTTGTCACTCATTTGTTAGGTCTTCTTAGAAACTTGTTGTTTTTTTGGGGGGGGTTATTAAAGAAAGCACTATTATATGTTCAGTAAATGTTATTTAAACATATTTATTTTACTTATAAGTTATTAATTTATTTTTTCAGATTTCTTGTTGTTTACAGTTGACATACAGTTTACAAATTGGTGCAATAAATATTCTTGCCAACATAATTTTGTAGATGTCTTTACATTTGGGGGGGGGTGCCACTTACAGGATCCGCCCCGGGTGCCAAATACTCTAGGTACGCCCCTGCTACCACCATCCTTTGTCAAAGTTTGTGGTAGTCATTTTTTGTGTGTTTTTTCACACACATTGTACTTCAGGTATAAATTTGCAGCCCTTGGTATACAGTGGGGCAAAAAAGTATTTAGTCAGCCACCAATTGTGCAAGTTCTCCCACTTAAAAAAGATGAGAGAGGCCTGTAATTTTCACCATAGGTACACTTCAACTATGAGAGACAGAATGGGGGAAAGAATACAGGAAATCACATTGTAGGATTTCTAATGAATTCATTGGTAAATTCCTCGGTAAAATAAGTTGGTCACCTACAAACAAGCAAGATATCTGGCTCTCACAGACCTGTAACGTCTTCTTTAAGAGTCTCCTCTGTCCTCCACTCGTTACCTGTATTAATGGCACCTGTTTGAACTTGTTATCAGTATAAAAGACACCTGGCCACAACCTCAAACAGTCACACTCCAAACCCCACTATGGCCAAGACCAAAGAGCTGTCAAAGGACACCAGAAACAAAATTGTAGACCTGCACCAGGCTGGGAAGACTGAATCTGCAATAGGCAAGCAGCTTGGTGTGAAGAAATCAACGGTGGGAGCAATTACCGTATTTTCTCGATTATAAGACGACCCTGATTATAAGACGACCCCCCAAAATCTGAATATTAATTTATGAAAAAAAGAAAAAGCCTGAATATAAGACGACCCTATAGGAAAAATGTTTTACCAGTAAATGTTAATTCATGTAAACTATGTGAACAATTGTTTGTTAATAAAAGCTATGATTGAGAAAAATATTTTGTTTTTGTTTTTATTTCCTTTTTTTTCAACCTGCCCCCCTAGTTATGCACAACTGCCCCCAGGCTTGCCACTCTGCCCCAGAAATGCCTTATACCCTCTAAATGCCTGGTAAATTGGGGGGGGGCATGACACAGGAGGAAGATCCCCCCCACCCATTTAACACTCCCCCTCCCTCCTCCAAACTTACCGGTGCTTCTGAGTCCCCGGTGCTTGGTCCGGGCAGCGTGTAGAGCTCTACGCGCTTGAGCGGAAGTTGTCTACGTGAATCGCGTAGAGCTCTACCTGCTACCCGGACTAAGCACCGGGGACTCAGAAGCACCAGTAAGTTGGGGGGGGGGATAACACAGGAGGATCCAGGTAGCCTGTATCTGAGTCCCTGGTGCTTAGTCTGGGCAGCGTGTAGAGCTCTACACGAATCGCATAGAGCTCTACACGCTGCCCGGACTAAACACCGGGGACTCAGAAGCACCGGTAAATTGTGGGGGGGGCATAACACAGGAGGAAGATCCAGGTCCCCTGGATCTTAGTCTCATAGTCTGACCTATTTGAGGTCTGATTATAAGACGACCCTGATTATAAGACGAGGGGTATTTTTCAGAGTATTTGCTCTGGAAAAAACCTCGTCTTATAATCGGGCAAATACAGTATTTGAAAACGGAAGACATACAGGACCACTGATAATCTCCCTCGATCTGGGGTTCCACGCAAGATCTCACCCCATGGTGTCAAAATGATCACAAGAACAGTGAGCAAAAATCCCAGAACCACATGGGGGGACCTAGTGAATGACCTGCAGAGAGCTGGGACCAAAGTAACAAAGGCTACCATCAGTAACACACTACGGCGCCAGGGACTCAAATCATGCAGTGCCAGATGTGTCCCACTGCTTAAGCCAGTACATGTCCGGGTCCTTCTGAAGTTTGCTAGAGAGCATTTGGATGATCCAGAAGAGGATTGGGCGAATGTCATATGGTCAGATGAAACCAAGGTAGAACTTTTTGGTAGAAACTGTTACCTCTTCCGTCGAGTTGCCGGCAGGGACCCCGAGACGCAGCCCGCGCGGTCGGCTCCCTGCTCACGCCGTCGCGGTGAGCTGCGGCCGGGTCCGTCCTCCTTCGAGGCGCGTGTCCCCGGCGAGTTTGAGTGATCGTGACGGGCGCGCGCCTCTGCTTCGTGTGTGCCTTAATTCATGAATATTCATGTCACTCTTAAAGTGACATATATAATTTTTCCTCCTCACCCTAATTAGGAGGGTAGGAGGATCTGTATTGTTGGAGGTCTATTTAAACCCTCATTTGGCACTACAACCTTGCCTGTGTTAGTGCCTTTTTGCCTACACTAGCGTTCTGAATCCTGTATTGTCTCTCTGGTATTGACTCCTGCTTGATCCTGACCTCCGTTGTTTTGCTGCCTGCCCTGACCTTTGTGTGTGACCCCGACTACTCTTTTGCCTGACCCCTTTGGATACCGTTATTATTTTTTATTTTCTGTTCCTGTGATTCACCTACTCTATACTCTCGGTGGTGAACGGCCAGTATCTCCTGTGCCCTGGTGGCAGTGCGTCCTCTCTCCACCAGGAGGCGCCGATTCTGCAGCGCGGTTCCAGAACCCATACCTCGGTCGTGACAGAAACTCAACTCGTCGTGTTTGGAAGAGAAAGAATGCTGAGTTGCATCCAAAGAACACCATACCTACGGTGAAGCATGGGGGTGGAAACATCATGCTTTGGGGCTGTTTTTCTGCAAAGGGACCAGGATGACTGATCCGTGTAAAGGAAAGAATGAATGGGGCCATGTATCGTGAGATTTTGAGTGAAGACCTCCTTCCATCAGCAAGGGCATTGAAGATGAAACGTGGCTGGGTCTTTCAACATGACAATGATCCCAAACACACCGCCCGGGCAACGAAGGAGTGGCTTTGTAAGAAGCATTTCAAGGTCCTGGACTGGCCTAGCCAGTCTCCAGATCTCAAGCCCATAGAAAACCTTTGGAGGGAGTTAAAAGTCCGTGTTGCCCAACGACAGCCCCAAAACATCACTGCTCTAGAGGAGATCTGCATGGAGGAATGGTCCAAAATACCAGCAGCAGTGTGTGAAAAACAGTGTGTGAAGATGTTTGACCTCTGTCATTGCCAACAAAGGGTATATAACAAAGTATTGATATGAACTTTTGTTATTGACCAAATACTTATTTTCCACCATAATTTGCAAATACATTCTTTAAAAATCAGACAATGTGATTTATGGACTTTGTTGTCTTATTCTGTCTCTCATAGTTGAAGTGTACCTATGGTGAAAATTACAGGCCTCTCTCATCTTTGTAAGTGGGAGAACTTGCACAATTGGTGGCTGACTAAATACTTTTTTGCCCCACTGTATGTCACTGACAAAAACACCCCTATAGGTGGTCAGCAACATCTCCTGAGCACAATGATACCACCCATAGGTGGTCAAATTGTTTGAGGCTAAAAAGGCCATATTTCGGAGGTGCACATATTTTCCTTTTTATTTTGACATCTGCTCAGTCTGCGCCCATGTCCTATTTGGATAAATATTTTATTTTGTATTTTATGTTTGATATTTTTGCTGGAACTGGATGATTCTCCTGATGGTGTCGTCACTAAATCACTAACTTTAAATGTTACCACATTTTTATTTATCTTTTTTCAACTTTTTGCATTTTCTAAGAATTTTGCTGGGCTCAATTGGCTTGCATGGTTGAATGCAGTACCTGTTTTCAACCTGCAGGGGAGCCCACTCTACGGAGCGATCACAGTGGATCCTGGCGAGGGTTTTCATTGTGTCGCTGGCATTTCAGAAACACTCTTTACGTTTAGGAGACAGTCGTTGATCACTTCCTAAGCTCTTTTACATCAGGCGTTCACCCCCATACAGTATATGGTGGGCAGTGACGTCCGGGAGAGGGGCCACACAGGTCCCCTGCTGCAGATTTCAGTGTTGCTGAATGCCTCAATATCGAGGCATTACAATAACACCTCTTAAGCATATAAAGCAATCTTATCTTTGCCAGGCAAATCATTGGTTGTTTTTGCTCGACTTACCTGACATGTCATTGGTCGTTAAACAGAAGAACTAGCTTTGCTGTTGTAATCACACACTTGTTCTTGTTTTTCAGAGCAAAACTACATTTTGTTGTGAGGTCATCTCTTGCTAAAGTGGTGAGCTATTTATCTTGGTTTAAGTAATCTCACCACTTTGCAGCAGAATTTATACAATTATCCTTGTGTTTTTTTTTTTATCAATCAAATCTATTGGGAAGGTATTCTAGGGAGGTAGACACTATACCAAAATACTAGATGGCTACATCTAACCTCAGGTGCTCCATTTAGACTACAAAGGATACTATGTATAAAAATTATTATGGTGCAAAATTTGAAAAATCATGTGATCACCACGGTCCTGCAATTGGACCATTCCATGCTACAATGGTGATAAGACCACTTTTGAAACTTTGCATTTGATTATATATATATATATATATATATATATATATATATATTTATAGATATATACCTTATAAATCATAGATCAATGTGAGTAAAACAGTGCTGGTTTTGTTACTAATTGTGTTTCTTTGTGACACCCAGAAGTTTTCACCAGGGGGCTTGCAAACCAAACTAGCAAATTTACTTTTATTGTTCTATTCATGACTCCCCTCTGACCCGTAATATTCTTTGTAATGTATGTCATTTCTTTTCTTTTTTGGGTTATAGCAGAGAGATGTTTGACATGTTTTTTTATAGCACCGCAAGTCACAGCATGCAAAGCTAGAAATCAAATCTCTGATGGCTGAAGCATGAAATGAGTCAGTTGTCAGATATATACTAATAGAGTTAGCCCTTCATCTTCCACAACCATCGTGTTTGTCAATTGATCAATTTCTTACTGTAATATGAGCATTTAAACATACCCTACAGATCATCATTGTATTTATATTAATAGCTAATATGCAATAAATAATGTAAGAAGGTAGGAGGAGGTATTTAATGGAAATTTTCCCTAGGGTCTCATTGGCATTACAGAGGTCTAGCTAGTTTTTATATGCTACAAAATACAATTCCTGTCACTGTATAATATTCATGTAGGAGACAGGTGATCAACCTAACCTATTTTGGATCAGCAATTACAATGCAATTAAATTAAAGATTATTCAATAGAGTTTTTTGCTAAATTCTATTTAAATATGTTAAACCTGGATATCTGACAGCTTTTAAATGCAAAGACATCCATCTACACAAAGGACTATTCTCTATTTATCAGAGACAGGTGATAAGACAACTGCTGAGTTAATAAGATTGTAATTTTATGTGCCTTTTGGGACCAGCTATTCCATCATTGTTCTCATGACTGCACATATACCAGAAGAATACCAGAGGAATAACGGAATGAAGCTAGCACAGTCAACTTGAATGACAACTATCACATCAATTGAGTTTAATAATTATTAAGAGAACTTGATAAATATCTAAAATCTTAATGTGATTCCAAGAGTTTTTTTTTGTCATTATTTATCAAGGTGGCGTATTTTTTGTACTGAAAATACACCATTGTACAAATTGAGTCCTGTCAAATAAAACACATTATTATTATTATACTGGTGAAATAAGTTTGCCGATACTGTTTAGAAGTAGGCTAGAAGTCATGGGGAACATTTTCCTAAACAGACACCACAAACACATAAGACTTTCACATAGCAAAAGGTGCTATCATGGTGAAGGTGTATCCTAGTGTCTCTTTTTACAGCTAAAACATAGCTTACACACTTTTAAAACTTCAATAACTGGGTCCTCTGGTGCAAAATTGGTAAATATACAGTATATTTCCACAGTTGTGTGAACATTAAATATGCCAGTGTTCCTCATTACCATTATCTTTAATTTTAATGTTTTGGTGGCATGTGAAATATAATAAGCTATTATCGCTTGTGGTAAAAAAAAAAACTTTTTAGTGAAATACTTAGCTAGACACTTGTATCTTTCTGATTTGTATATGGCCAACTGTGTCTTTTAGTTTGCTAATAATATTAAAAGAAAACAGTGGTTATAGCAGATAGGGCTTGGTAAGAAGCTAGAATTGTCCCAGATGCTGATATTATCACATAAAAGGACTTCCCAGAGGAATTATGGAATTTATTAAATCTGACATTTGCATTTATAAATGCTAATGCATATATCAAATGGTTGCTTTTGGAGACTTGATTCTGAACACTACTTCATGTGACCAATGTCACTAGCCTAGCACCTTTATGTATTAAAGCACCTGTTAAGAGAAGATGGAGAGAAAGCGTTTCTGAAAGTATCTTTATATTTTTTATGGGGGATCATTTTTATGTGAATTTTTAGTTGTTGAATTTAGTGTTTAGCAGAGCAGCAGTTATGTCACATTTGGATTATAGGCCACCCTTATGTTTATTGGTTGAGAAAAGGTCAGCAGTCAGACCTAATGAAAAGCAACCATGTTTCCTAATCACAAGAGGTGCAGATTGGATGTTGAGAAATGAGGATTGCCAATGGGATACCATAAGGCAGGAGGTTCTGGCTCTGGTAGGTCAAAATAAATAAAGGCTCCAGGCACTCAAGGGTTCCAGCTCAGGCAGATTTATTAAAGGAAGACAGCAACAACGCTTCAACCTCACAATGAGGTCTTTATCAAGTTCATTGTGAGGTCGAAACGTTGTTGCCGTCTTCCTTTAATAAATCTGCCTGAGCTGGAACCCTTGAGTGCCTGGAGCCTTTATTTATTTTGATGTACTGGGGAGCTGGCCCTTCCTGGCACAGTTAAGCACCTGAGTTCCTTTGGTGTGTGTGCAGATTCCTCATTCTGGTGACTGGCTCTGGTAGGGGCTGAAGGAGTGCCTCATGTTAATTTGCTTCATATGAGAAACAATTTATTTAGTGTACCCTTGCTCATACTTCATCTTTTTTGGAGGGCTTCACTGCAAAGTCTTTAATGGGACAAGATGTATGGTTAAGGAGGTTGTCACCTTAAAGATACAGGTATAGAATTGTAGGATAAGCATGGAGGAGGCATTTGGCAGTTAACAAAGACGTACCTTTTGCAGAGGTATGTTCACCGTGGGTGTTAAAATTTTATGTTTTGGTTGATGAAGTTCCAGAAGGCTGAGTCCTAAGGGAAAGTGTCAATATCAATCCACCTGCTCTTATGGCTTGTTCCGCCAGTGTTGGTATTAAGGTGTGTAAAAGCGTCCCTCAGTTGAGTGTTTTGCCCAATCAATGAGGATACAAAATGACAGCACTATACACGCAATTATTTGATCAAGCAAAACATTAATATGGATCACTACCGCAGGGTAGATAGTTTCTTATGCGAGTACAATACATTCACTTCACACAATAAACACTATTTGTCAACAATACAGTAATATATCACCAAGCCACGTATCACTCTCTTAGCTGGCCTGGGAAGCCCTTGTCAGTCTGTTCAGAGGGCATAGCTTCCACTCGATCACACTGGATCCTGTCCTGGGCTGCCTGTACACATCTGACACCGCAGGTGAGGCTTCAAATTTCGTGGTCTTTACGTCATGGTGTTACCGTAAAATGTTACCGCAAATGCTCTGAAAAATGACCATCGTCTTATATTCAAGGTCATCTTCTAATTAGACCTCAAATAGAGATCTGATTACAAGACTAAGATCCAGATCCCCCGCAGCGCTGCAGGGGACCGGGATCCTTCTCTCCAGCAGCTGGTGGGCATCTACAACCACCTCTGCTGCCGGGGCATCTATGACATCATATGACCTTCTGGTACTGATTCATTTGAAGTGCCAGCAGCAGCAGTGGAGGTTGTCTGTGCACATCGCGCAGAACCTCTACTGGCTGCCCCCACTACACACCCGGGAAGTCGGGGGAGAGTAAGAGTGGCATATAGGGGGGAGTATAAGGGCTTTCTAGAGGCAGAGTGGCAGATAGGTGGTTAAAAGGAATATCAGGGAAGCAGAGTAGCATATAGGGGTGTATAAAGCATATCTGGGGGGCAGATGTGCATAACTGGGGGGGCAGGTTGACAAAAGGGAATAAAAACAAAAAAAAAATTCTCAGTCATAGTTTTTATTATACAAGAAAAAATTACTTACATGTGAATATTTACTAGTAAAACTTTTTTCTTATAGGGTAGTCATATATTCAGGCTCTTTTTCCTAAATGAATATTCAAATTTTGGGTGGTCATCTTATAATAGAGCAAATAATGTATCTTTAGTTGGCTTCTGTTCTGTGTGTCACGACCACTCACGCTAAGGCACTAACCGCAGAAGTTCTTCCGCCCAGAAGATCACAACCAAAGGAGATCCTTGGCAGTAGTAAACCAGGATGATCCCAACAGCTAGGAGGCCAGGTGTAAGCGGATATAAATATAGGTATGAGTTAAATATGCAAGCTGGATCCAAAAACTAACTCAGCAGTGCAGGAGTTAACACGACTAGGATAGCTGGGTCGGTACACAAAGCGGGTAGTCATACAACCCAGGAGTCAACCTCAGAGTGGGTAGTCAGAAAATCACTAGGCAGAAAGAACAGTGAGGCAGACAAAGGATCAAAATATCTGGGAACAAGACTTCAGCAAACTTAACGCTACAAAGACCACAACAGGGTAACTGGATAGAACGTTTCCAGGTTTTTAAATCCGGCGCCCATCTCGAGCTCCGCCCCCAACCACGTCACTGTAGCTCCAGGCAGCCATCCTTACCACTCCTCCAACCCTGCCTAGCCGTGCCCCCTTCATTCCTGACAGGAGGACCGCCGGCGATCCGTGAGCCAGTAAGTATAGCATTCTGAGGGTCTCTGCTCCATCGTGCATCCTGATGCCGAACGGTAGCAAGATCCCCAGACCCTTCTGTTTGTCCCCGATGTCGGCGGATGGACACCTGACCGCCCGCATCCGAGACTCTTTGGGTTGCCCCCGATGACTGACGGGTACTGGCAGCTGGCTGCCCGCACTCGTCTGGGACCGGGGGTAGTGACACTGGGAAGCAGGCTGGCCCTCTATTTTATGGTGCTGGCCAGGCACTTTAAATAGAAGTCTTTCGCCATTTTGTTCTTATGTGTTTGGGTGGTTCCTCATCTATTCGGCACAGTGATCTGTACATGTTGACGCCTAAGTTACAAGTTATACAACTATCCTTAACTAATTAACCGTGTCGTGACCATGCATAGGAGTCACACAATAAGCATTAAAGGGAGTAGCCACCTCAATTTAAAGGTTTTGGTTGGATAGGAGCCCGGCAATTGTAGGGGCAACAGAGGTTATTTTGTAACACCGATGTTTACTGTTAATTTGAAATAAAAGTGAATATTTATATCTGTTCAATAAAGAGACGTGACCTTTACACATTCAAAATTATTATTTGCCTGCTGTGTGTTTTTTGTTTTGGGGGGGGTGGCAAATTACCTGGTGTCTGGTCAAGACTTTTATTTTTATTAGTTATCAATAGACTTGAATGATTGCAGCAAGAGAATCCTGGTTAGGACACTGTAGTTTTGGACAAAGCAGCTAGGAACACCCTGGTTAAAAAAGGAATATGCTTCACATCTACTATGGCACAGGTATTATGTAGCCACCAGTCTTATATAGTCATCATTAGAACAGACATTCAGCCAGTTATTTGTTGGAATGATTTTAATTAATGTATATTGACTGCGTAACGAACATAACAGATTCGCTTTTTTGTAGTTCTCCAATGATTGTATGCATTTTGCCTAAAAAGTACATGATACATAATTGAGAGACACAACCTTTCATATATAAATATATGGATTCCTTCATAAAGACCAACCTTTCATACAGAGCATAAAATAAACAGCTTGTTTCTATGACAACCCGGATCACCTTGGAGATGATAAATACCAGTATCATGAAAATGTAGCAAGGCTTTCCCCTGTGGTTTTGCTAATTACGTGCAGATAACATGCAGAAAAAGTAATTGGCTGGGAGACAAATCTGTGGATATAACTGTTAATTTACCAATGTCAGGGGTGCTTAATGGGCTTACTTTTTATTATTTTATCTGAATATCAATACATTCCACAGTGCTAAAAGCAAAATCATATGTAAGTTTAGAACATTATGGACATATTGTTGATAACCAACATTTCCGGCAAGATGGTTGCAAGCATAATCAATTAATAGAATAACTATCTATGGTCTATCTAGTTCATTGTTAACAGCTGCACAATTAAGCTTATCCATTTTGTTAAACTCTTTAGCTGTATAGGGTTTGGACAATATAATAAAAATTATAATAAAAAAAAACTGTCACCTATAATCCAATATTAAACTCATGCCTTTATTCGCCTTTGGCATCTTCCCAGCCTTGTTTTGGACATATACAAATTCCAAAACTTTTTTATAGTTATTTGAATTAAATGTGAATGAATGTGAATGAATATGTTTACAGTTATATTTAACGGACTTCATACAATTTGTAACTTGTTGGGCATTGTTGAATAATCTGTACTTGCATGAAAATTGGATCACTTATCTATTTTGGTAGCAATACACATTCTTTCTCCAAGCACTAAAAGTTTCATATATATAGGTGCAAACAATGCTTTTATGACAGACATTTTTTACATAAACCTATAGTGTGGTGCATTTTCGTTGGGGCTATAGTATAGCATCCCAGCCACACCTTACCTCCATGCTGCTGTCCTTTCTACTAAGTGCTAGGATATAACATCATGGCGCTGGTTTATTTCCCCAACCGGCCCAGGTTATGCCCCGTTAGGGCAATCTCCCTTGCTTTTGCTCAGTGGGCTACCTTCCCCAAGCCTTGCTGCTCTAGACATAGGCCTAGTTGGCATAGGCTAGATTACATCACTGCCCAGGGTTCAAGGTGAGTGATTGTGTATCTGTGTGTATCATAGTGCTTGTGTGTATTGTAGTGGCCGTGTTACAATGAGTGAGTGTGTGTATTTGTCTGGGTTTTTGAAGTGGGAGTATATGTGTGAGTATGTTTGTGTTTACTAGTTTTAGTCAGGCAGGGCAAGGGGCTACTTGCCTTTACATGCACCCTTGGTCATGCTCTCATGCTATCTCTTAATGTTTCCCTACCTTCTCCACTGACGGATTCTGTGTCCCTGTCTCGTTTGACAGCAAATATGTGTGATTAAGGGAATGAATAAGTATATGAGTATATGAATGAGTGAATTAATGTTTGTGAATGAGTGTGGGTGTGTGATATCATGGATGTGTAAGGGGGGTAGCATGGCATTGGGATGCTGTAATCACACTCCTATCATGCCCAGGTTCTAGCATATATAGACTGGCAGCCTAAGGCCTTGGGACATTGAAAGCGGCTGTCGTGCGGCAGTCACTCCGCTGGCGCCTAATGAAATTAAAGTGGCCGGTGTGCATGCACCGTGCCACCCAATGGCCGTGCCTCAGCTCTTTCTCCCACCCCTTTTAAGACTTGGGACAAAGAGCTGAGGCATGGCCATTGGGCCTGACTGTCGCACGGGCGTACCTAGAGTATTTGGCACCTGCGCCCCCTCTCCCCCCCACACACTTTAAAACTGCATAGTTTCTATGGTTAGGTAAACATTGACAGGGGTACAGCATAACCTATTACCGTATTTGCTCGATTATAAGACAAGGTTTTTTTAAGAGCACATATTCTGAAAAATACCCCTCGTCTTATAATCGGGGTCGTCTTATAATCAGACCTCAAATAGGTCTGACTATGAGACTAAGATACTGAAGCCCACGGGGGCCAGAATGGACTAGAGTGGGCCCTGACAGAGTGCTGAGCAGGGCTAGGCTAAGGCAGGAATTGTGGATTTTAGGGGAGGAGTTTTGGTAGGAGGATATTTAAGTTTGGTGATCACAGGGGTAAGGATCCATTTTGTTTAACCTTACCTGGTGGTGTTTGTCTTTCCCTGTCTATCTCTTGTTGTCTCTCTTGTATACTTGGCTGTTTCTTGCTTCTGTTTCTTTTGTGTTCCTTTGCTGTCTGTTTCTCTCTTGTGTCCTGGCCTGTCTTTGTTTTTTGTGTCATTTTGTGTTTGGGTCTGTCTTGTTTCTGTGTTTTTGTGTCTGAGTCTTTTCCTTTTTATCTGGGGCTCTTTTCTGTGTGCCTGTCTGTTCTTTCTTTGTTCCCCCCTTTTTTCTCTCTCCCCTCTTTTTTCTCTCTCCCCTTTTCTCGTCCCCTGCAGGTGTCTGTATGGATTTGAGGTTCTGCAGCAGCTGTTGGACCTTGTGGCTGCAGGAGCGACTAGGCCGCATGCTGGATCCAGCTGGACTGTTCCTGAAGGCTGGCATGGAGGACTGCAGCAGCGTTGGAGCATAGGAGCGGAGGCAGACCTGAGGAGGACGACGCAGATGGCCCAGGACGTAGCCTGGGAGTCAAAGCAACCCATTTGCAGGCCTTCAGAGGCATACTGGTGTGCAGTGCAACGGCATAGAGGAGGCTTCGGCCCTCGCAGCGTTCCATCACAGCGGGCCAGAAGGGCCCATGGGAAGGCAGTGATTTCAGATGGCCCAGCTGGGTGTCCTGTGGCTGCTGGCCGCTCCCCAGATGGAAAAGGGAGCGCAGAGTGCAAGGAGTCAACAGTTGCAGGAGGTGATTCGGCCTGGTATAGGCCTCTGAGGCCTACCGCAGTGTTTCCCCAGATGTGGGTCCTCCAGGAGTCATCCAGGGAGGCAGAGCAGCTGGCAGGACGGCCGGGTGCAGCCTGCACTGCGGCCTGTGCAGATGTCAAGGTAGGGAGACACCGGAGTGAGGCCTAGGCAGTTACCTGGGGCAGCTGCCGTGGGGCAGGAGGTTTTGGCTGTGGAGCAGGGGGGCTGGGGAGGCCCCTCTTTTTCCCAAACTCCATCCTGAAGTGGCATATGGGGGGTTTCCGGCTGCAGCGCCCCATCCCTCTCACAGACACGCAGGCACACCCTAATTGCTGCATCCATCAGGGTGGGATGAGTTGGTGGGAATCTGCACACCAAAGAGGTGGTTTTGGTGCTGCCACTCCTGCGGTGTTTCTCTGCGGCGGCACAGGATCATACGACCTTGCTGTACGGGACGGCCATGGGGTCCATTATTAAGGTTTCTTTTTTGCGTGTTATTTTCATCGGGTGCACATGTGTGGGTTGATGCTGAGATGTTTTCAGGGGCTGTAGTGTGGTATCTATGGAGCGTATAGTGGGGAGTTTCCTGGGAAGTTTATAGATGTGCTGGGCTTGAGATTCTTTGCAGGTTACATTGCATTTGTTTGTGTGGTTCTGGCAGGTTCCGTAGCAATGTTTTATTTGGAGGCAGTGGCATGGTTTTAGGTCACGGTTACTGACGGACCACTGCAGGGGGAAAGCATGGCTCTTGAGAGCTGTCAGTCTAATCGGTGGTTGGAGGGAGGTGAAACCTGGTAGACAGACGTGACAGGGGGGATATGATAGAAACGTTTAAATGCTTAAGGGGAATCAACAAGTTAAAGGGAGAGATTTTCTTTTAAAGTAAGTACTACCACTGCAAGAGGACATAGTCATAAGCTAGAGGGGCAATGGCTTAAAGGTAACATCAGGAAATATTACTTACTGAAAAGGGTAGTGGATGCATGGCATAGCCTTCCAGCAGAAGTGGTAGATGTTAATACGGTGCAAACGTTTGGCCGGGCATGGGATAGGCATAGGACAGAGTTAGATATAGGATAAGGGCAGGTACTAAGGAAAGTACTCAGATATTGGGCAGACTGGATGGGCCTGATGGTTATTATCTGCTGTCACTTTCTAAGTTTTTATATGTTACGGTGTGTTGGAAAAGTTTGTGTCCCCCCCCCTTTATTACCCCCTCCTGTAGCTGCTTCTTGAGTGGGTTGCACAGGCAGCTTTACACAGGGAACCTTTGCTTTGTTGTGGTGTGAAGCTGCATTTGTCCAGGTTGCTTGCAATCACGTAGGGTCATGCTGGGGTTTTGGGGTGTGGGGGTAAGGGTTATCTGTTGATGTGACAAATTGCATCGTTGAAGGGTTGCAGCAGTAAGGCGATGTTAATGGTTGTTTTTTCTGAGGTGTTTTATATCTCCTGAACGGTGTCCCCGGTTAGCCTGGGGGTCATGTTAAGATGGAGGAGGGGGACGAGAGGCATGAGGGAAATTGTTTCTGGCTTCCTCTGGGAAGCATGGATGGGACGAGGTTAAGGAAAGGGGGCTACGATACCGAGGTTTTCTGAAACTTTCGGTACAGGGGTACGGCATGACTGGGGTGAGATGTATTGGAGAGAGTCTCCTGACTAGGGATCCGATCTGTTTGTCAGGTTTGTTGTATGGGGGTAATGTTTTTGGTGGGGTCGCCATAGAGAGAGCTGTTTTGTTGGTGCCTGGGGGATAGCGGTGGGGGGCCAAATGGTTCCGTCATGGGGTTTGAAGCTGATTCTGTTGGGATGGTTGATTCGCTTTGCAGGAAGAGTGCCTGTCAGCATTTCCCGGGGCCATGGGGTCTACGGTTTGTCCGAAGACTTCAAGCGGGCTGGGGTATGTACCACATGGCCCAAAGTGATTTCGTGGGGCTGCGGGGCGAGTCTCCTGTTTTGGGTGCCGCTGTCTGATTTTGATCTGCTTCTGGTACGTCTAAGAGGTCACCATCTTTGGGGAGGGGTGGTGGTGTTCAATGTCTTTTCTGGGTTCCTTCGGTTTTCCGTGCACTTACTCTGAGCGATTGGAAACTTGCTGGTGCATAGGTTTGTTAAATTTCCCTGGTCTTGATTCGGTTTGGCTTTTCGGGAGCTGGAGGGCTCTGATTCGGGTAACTATGTGTGGGGTGGGGTGGGGTGAAGCAGGTGCTGAGAGCTGACTTGCTGGTCAGTGAGCTCTTGCTCCACAGGCTGCGGGGCAGTGTTTGGGACAATTGGTGACGGGGTTGTCCAGGGGGCCATTGGTTCATGGTAGTATGGCCTGAGGTCTGGGATATATTCGCCCTCTCCTTGTTTTCTTTGAACCGTTCCACTTAGTGTTGGCCCTGTTTTGGGGAGTTGGCAGGGGTATTGGTAGGGTGGTTTTGATGGAGCTATATCGGAGGAAGGGCACTTTGGTTCTTATGGTTGGTGGCTTTGGTGGATGTTTTTGTGCTTGGTGGTGCATGTTTTCGTTCGGGTGTTGCATAGCAGTATCGCTGATTCTTGTTTTGCTTCATTGGAAGTGGCCTCGGCAGATGGAGTTGGGGGTACACCATTCGGGGGCTTGCTTTGCCTGGCAGTATAGTGGACTCCCAAGGTCACAAATATTGGCATTGGTGGGATTGTTTGTGGTGGCAGTATATTCAGTGGGTGGCCCGCGTAGCCATGTTCAGGTGGTTCCTGGCAGGGGCGACCCCTTCCCAGGTCTATGGGTTAGGGCTGGGTGATGCACTCCTTAGTTTGTGGATGTGGGATCAAGTGGTGGGTGTTCCTACCCCCCCATTGGGATTTGTGGGAGGCGGTTAATGAGGTTTCACTGTCTAATTTTGCTTTGGACGTTGCTGTGCGATAGTGCTGGTGCGGATGTCTTGGTGGGCAGGTTTGGTTTGTCTACTGTGCCCTATGATGCCATGTGGATGGGCTTTTGGGGGTTCTATCAGCGGATTGTGTTCTTCCGGGTACATCAGGATGGATGTTGGCTCGGTCTGCTTGGCCGCCTTCGTTTTTTCTTCGGGCCTCTTTTGGTAGGCAGGTTATCAGCCATTCTCAAGAGTAATGACCCCGACGGGGACCGCAGTTAGGTGTAGCGGTTTGCAGCTGGGTCTCCAAGGGGTTTTGGTGCTTGGTGATTGAGTTTTTGGTGGTGGTTTGGTTGCCATTACACAATTTTGGTTATGTGTAAGATTGTTTTTGTTCTTCTTCTTGCTGGGGGGGTGCCGGTTTGTGGGGGTCACCTATCGGCATTCACTAGTTATGGGGATGTGGCGGAACTGTGGTTGGAGAACTGAGCCCGTCGGTGGGGGCCGCAGTTGGGCATAGCGTTTGTGCAGCTGGGTTACCCAGAGGGTTTGGTGCTTGTGGGATGGAAATTTTGGTGTGGGTTGTTGGACCTTGGTGGCTCAACATTACAAAACTTGTTCAGTTATGAGTTTGTTCATTTATGTTGCTGATGTGAGGGTTGGTCACCGTGAGACGGTTGATTTGGTTTGTACAGGTGCCGTGCCTGTTGTTAGCACCTTACGTGAGTTAGAGGGGTATTGAGCATTGCCTGGGCGTCATGGTTACGCTGCTGGTGTGCTTTGTCCAGAGGCAGCAAAGGTGGATGGGCTGGTTTGTGGTGCTGGATAGGTTTTTGTAGGCATTTGGCGCAGATTTCTTGATTTTGTGAGTGGCGGTGGGTTTTGAACGGGCCAAGCTTTCTTTTGTGGGGGGAGCCCATCCGGCTTGAGGTGTCAAGGGATGGGCTCATGGCGGTAGCTTGCCAGGTATCCAAGGGGTTAATGTGGTGGTATGATCATTGGTGGTCATAACCGGTGGGAGGTTCCTTGCAAGGAGTGGTGCTCGGAACCTCAGGTCCGGGTTGGGGCATCCTGGTATGTCCCCTCCCAAAATTGGTGTGTGGTATGGTACCTGGATAACTTGGCAAGCTAGGTTGGTTTTGGTTACGTCATTGTCTCTGTTAACGCATCTATGTTTATTATTTCAGGTTTTACAGGACAATGACTGTTAAATAAAACGGCTGTGGCCTTTTCAAACCCATCTTGTGTGTTGGTGTTTTATTTAATTGAGCAAATGAGCCAAGCCTGGCCCGTGAGTCGAAGCTACATCTGTCATGAAGCCCACGGGGGCCAGAATGGACTAGAGTGGGCCCTGACAGAGTGCTGAGCAGGGCTAGGCTAAGGCAGGAATTGTGGATTTTAGGGGAGGAGTTTTGGTAGGAGGATATTTAAGTTTGGTGATCACAGGGGTAAGGATCCATTTTGTTTAACCTTACCTGGTGGTGTTTGTCCCACCCTCCCTCCCCTTATGTGGTTGAGTTTGTGGAGTAGTGTTGCTGCATTAGTCACAGTTGTGGGCGGTAGCTTGCCAGGTTTCTAAGGGGTTAATGTGGTGGTATGATCCTTGGTGGTCATAACCGGTGGGAGGTTCCTTGCAAGGAGTGGTGCTCGGAACCTCGGGTCCTGGTTGGGGCATCCTGGTATGTCCTCTCCCAAATTGGTGTGTGGTATGGTGTTGCTGCATTAGTCACAGTCGTGGGCGGTAGCTTGCCAGGTATCTAAGGGGTTAATGTGGTGGTATGATCCTTGGTGGTCATAACCGGTGGGAGGTTCCTTGCAAGGAGTGGTGCTCGGAACCTCGGGGCCGGGTTGGGGCATCCTGGTATGTCCCCTCCCAAATTGGTGTCTGGTATGGTGTTGCTGCATTAGTCACAGTCGTGGGCGGTAGCTTGCCAGGTATCCAAGGGGTTAATGTGGTGGTATGATCATTGGTGGTCATAACCGGTGGGAGGTTCCTTGCAAGGAGTGGTGCTCGGAACCTCAGGTCCGGGTTGGGGCATCCTGGTATGTCCCCTCCCAAAATTGGTGTGTGGTATGGTACCTGGATAACTTGGCAAGCTAGGTTGGTTTTGGTTACGTCATTGTCTCTGTTAACGCATCTATGTTTATTATTTCAGGTTTTACAGGACAATGACTGTTAAATAAAACGGCTGTGGCCTTTTCAAACCCATCTTGTGTGTTGGTGTTTTATTTAATTGAGCAAATGAGCCAAGCCTGGCCCGTGAGTCGAAGCTACATCTGTCAAGATCCCCGCAACTCTGCAGGGGACCTGGATCCTCTTGTCTCCCCCCGCCCCCCAACTTACCAGTGCTTCTGAGTCCCCGAGGTGTAGCTGGGGCAGCGTGTAGACATCCATTGCGTAGACCTTCCCCGGCTGTCAGAGATCAGAGTTCCCCTCTACAAACTAGACATACACAAACTGCGCAATACATTTTAAAGCTGGATATAACTTATTACTTAAATTGACTTAATCAAAAGATCCCATTGACCATACAGTCCAAGCCCCTTTTAAAGTGTACCAGTCGTTGAAATAGAAGATAACCTTTTGCCTATATATTGTGCTAGCCAACTGGCTACCACATGTATGTGTAATAAGATGATGTTTAATATTACACCCCCTTCCTATTATCTCTATGCCGGATCTAAGCAGACACAAAGATGTGTCATACTTAACCTGCAGTGGACCCTGTCATCTATGTTTTTGGTTGATAGATCACTTTTAGGAGGTTTAGAGCTGGATCATATCCTTTTTCCTTTAGGGACAATCTGACAAGGGTTACAGTGGAAGATCTCTGCCAACCAGCTAGAAATTCATTAGTGTTCCGATGAATGCATCAGATGTTGCCCATGAAACATTATTCATGCTGTAATTTCTATTTCTCTTCAGCTTTCTATATCCAGCTTATGCACTGCTTAACACCCATGATACGTTCTATGTAATAGGACGATATGTGATTTGGACATTGTGAGACAACCATACTAAAGTATATATGCTGCTATGTCCGATTCTCCCATCGGGATTTCTGAGAGCACAGATGTGTATTTATAGACATTATGCAGCCTATACCTGTACAGATAAATTCAAGTACAGATTTTTGGAAGCAACATAACATTTTACATAAGAAAACTATCAAGAAATCCCCTACTGTTTAGCTTAATAATCCATATATGAATAGACTTTCAAAAACTATTGTAATTAGTTACTGGAAAATGCTTTTTTAGCATTCATTTTCAAAATAGTGACAGCAGAAGCGGCTCTTTGTAAAAATAAATATATATTTTATGTTGCAAGTCTGGTACAGTACAAGGATTAAGAAAGCTATATAAATCCACAGCTTAAATAATTCAAACACATTTGCATGTAAAATGTACCTAATGATAGAATGGTAGAATTTATTAGAAATACCCCAAGATAACCAAATCCCATCTGATCTATAACCATCTATAGATTCTATAAAATATAGCAATTGTGAACAGAATGTCTTAATTGCAAGTTTTTCTTTTGCTTGTGCCATATAGTGCAAAAGGAAATAGAGTTAATAAATAGATGACACCATCATTTTGTGTTTTCCCCATGAAATACAAGCCACAGGCTAGTTATGATACATGCAGAAGATTTTTAATCATAGTCCCCGTCTAGATAACTGTTCTTGTGACATATTGGCCCAAGTGATGTGTATCAGCAATCAAGTTACTTTATTAATAGATTTGCAATTACCATCACCTTAACACCATACATTATCCACAACACCTATAGGAAAACTAGTGCAGAAAGAGAGGAGCACTCAAGGTTGGGGCAGAAAGCCAAATAGCCGAACTCTTGTGTGAATATTAAAAGCTGTTTGGAGACCCAGAATTAGCTGCGATGATCTGGGCAAACCTAGAGGGTTCCTAGGTATGCTTTATGTATATATATATATATATATATATATATATATATATATATTTGGTAAGGGTAAAACATGTGCAAAACGCCCAGTGGGCTGGATAGGTGCTTATCAGGGATACTGGACAGTAGCGACAGCAGAGGAGCGGAGACCAGTATGCAGGAGAACAGGCACGGTATTTAGTAAATCAGTCCCAAGGCCAAGGAGGAATCAGAAGGATAAACGTAGGCAAGCCGGGTCTGGTACACGAAGGGTCAATAGTATAGAGGAGTCAAGGCAAGCCGGGTCTGGTACACGAAGGGTAGGTAAGTAGAGGAGTCAAGGCAAGCCGGGTCTGGTACACGAAGATAATCAGCAAGATTATCAGCGGGAGGCCGAGGTACGTATAGGAAGCACAATAACTGAGCACTGAGCAAAGCTCAGTGCTCGTTTTTAAATTTGCCGCTCGGTTACGCCCCGCCCCTAGGGGCGGGACAGTCTCCGAGCGTGCACTCAGTGTTCCCAGAATGGGAACAATAAAGTTAATCTAGAGGGCGCACGCGTGCCCCTAGCAACACACGCCGGAGGAAGAAGAAAAGAAGATGGATGCCGCGGCGATGGAACCCGTACCCGCGGGTAGCGGGTATTCCGGTGAGTCGCTGCGGCGAATCCTCACTGCTGGACCCTGACAGATCCCCCCCTAACGAGAGGCCTCCGCCCTCTAGCAGGACCGGGGCGTCCAGGATGGAGGTTATGAACGGAAGAGACCAGGTCAGGTGCATGAACTGTGGTGGCTGGTTCCCAAGAATCCTCGTCTGGGTTATAGCCCTTCCAGCGTATCAGATACTGCAATTGGCTGCGGTGGTAACGGGAATCCAGAATTTCTTCTACTTCATATTCAGGAGTGTCATTGATCAAAACAGGAGGGGGAGGAGTAGGATGCCGGCCAGGGAATGGATTGTCGTGCCAAGGTTTAAGTAGTGATACATGAAACACCGGGTGTTCAGACATGGAGCTTGGTAATTGTAGTTCTACAGCCGAGGGCGAGATGAGGCGTGAGATGGAGAAAGGCCCGATATATCTAGGGCCTAGTTTAGTTGTGGGGCATGTCAATTTAAGGTGTTTGGTTGAGAGCCAGACCTTCTCTCCAAGCCGATAGGTAGGAGCCTCCCTTCTATGGCGATCTGCAAATGCTTTATAATAACGTTGGGCATTAAGTAACGTGGAACGAAGTAACTGGAAGTTTTTGGACAGATGAGTGACGTGGTCAGTAACAGAAGGAACAGTACTGTGAATAGGTGCACCAGGTAACATAGTTGGATGGTATCCATAGTTAACAAAAAACGGTGACATCTTGATGGAGCGGTGTAAGTGATTATTATAGGCGAACTCTGCAAGGAGTAAGTAGGAACTCCAGTCGTCCTGTAGGTATGTAGTATAACATCTGAGATATTGTTCCAGTGTTTGGTTCGTACGTTCCGTTTGGCCGTTGCTTTGAGGATGATATGCTGAAGATAGAAAACGACGTACATGAAGTTGTTCACAAAACGCCCTCCAGAATCGCGAAGTGAATTGAGACCCCCTGTCGGACACCACTGTTTCAGGTAAACCGTGTAAGCGAAAAACATTCCGGATAAATAAAGTGGCAGTCTCTGTAGCAGATGGGAGATGATTATGCGGAATAAAGTGAGCCATCTTGGTAAATCTGTCCACAATCACCAATAAAGTAGTAAAACGATCAGAGATTGGTAGATCCGTAACGAAATCCAGAGAAATATCTGTCCATGGTCTCGCCGGGGCTGGAAGGGGTTGAAGAAGACCTGCAGGACGTTGAGACACCCCCTTAGAACGGGCACAAGTATCGCATGAAAAAACGTACTTGGTTACGTCGTCTTTCAGAGTGGGCCACCAGAAGGAACGTTTTATTAAGTCCAAAGTCTGATGAAGACCCCCGTGACCTGCAACAGGTGAGTCATGGTGTGCTCGTAGAATTTGGAGCCGGGCTGCAGGAGGTACGTATACCTGGTCTTGGTGGTAATAAAACCCATGTGGTCTCTGTAATCCTGGGATTTTGGAGGAGTCAGCATTAATGGAGTTTCTCCAACTGACTCCCAAATAGAGTGGGTCAAAGCAAGGAAGTGTGAGGGAGCCAAAAACGATATCTTGATCAGGAGGATAAACGGGTGCTCCATCAAACATACGTGACAGGGAATCAACTTTAGTGTTGCGTGAACCTGGGCAATACGTGATGTGTAGCTGAAATCGGGTAAAGAACAGTGCCCACCTAGCCAGGCGAGGTTGCAGGCGTTTAGCCGAGCGTAGGTATTCCAAGTTCTTATGGTCGGTATAGACCGTGACAGGATGTATTGCCCCCTCCAGATGGTGTCTCCATTCTTCTAAGGCCAGTTTAATAGCCAGCAACTCTCTCTCTCCTACACAATAATTCCTCTCTGCGGGCGAAAGGGTCCGAGAGAAATAAGCCACGGGGTGCAGTTGACCATCAGTCTCTTGCCTCTGTGATAGTACTGCACCTACCGCGGTATCCGAGGCGTCAACCTCGAGGGTAAATGGGTTGTGGGGATTAGGTAACTGGAGGATAGGAGCAGAGACGAATTTGTCCTTTAAAAATTGAAAAGTCCGTTGAGCACCCTCTGTCCAGACAAACTTGTTGCTTGTAGATGTGAGAGAGAGAGGCTGTATGTGCTTTGAAAAGTCTCTGATAAATTTACGATAATAATTAGCGAAGCCAATGAATCGTTGCACCCCCTTCCGGTCAATGGGTGGCGGCCAATTAAGAATCGCCTCCACCTTTTTGGGATCCATCTATATGTTCGTGGGAGACAAAATATACCCTAAAAACTCGATGCTTTGGACCTCGAACATACACTTTTCAAGTTTCGCATACACTCCATGGGTTCGTAATCTAGCGAGTACTTGATTAACATGTGATCGATGAAGCTCTAGTGATGGAGAAAAAATTAAAATATCGTCCAGATACACTATCACAAAGTGATCCAAGATGTCGCGGAAGACGTCGTTAATAAAATGTTGGAATGTGGCGGGGGCGTTGCATAGCCCAAATGGCATTACAAGGTACTCATAATGACCGTAGCGACATCGGAATGCTGTCTTCCATTCATCTCCTTTGCGGATCCTCACTAGGTTATAGGCTCCTCGTAAATCGATCTTGGTGAAGTAATTCGCAGAACGAGCATGCTCGAGTAGTTCAGGGATCAATGGAAGGGGATATCTATTTTTTACAGTAATGTTGTTAAGTTCTCTGTAGTCAATGCAGGGTCGTAAGCCTCCGTCTTTTTTGTGTACGAAGAAGATGCCTGCACCGGCTAGAGATGTGGAGTGACGAATGAAGCCTCTAGCGAGATTGTCGTCAACGTATTCCTTTAAGGTAGTTAATTCAGGTTCAGACAAAGGGTAGATTCTGTCGAACGGAATGGGTGCCCCAGGATAAAGTTCGATAGGACAGTCGTATGGCCTAGAAGGTGGAAGTTCTTCAGCGGCCTTCTTTTCCAAGACGTCCGCGTACTGTCTGTATTGGTTGGGTAAACCGGTAGTGGACTGGGTGAGACAGACCGTAGTACGCTGTAAACAGTGATTTGAGGTGAATCGAAAAACCCCTGTCTCCCAGTTAATGGAGGGATTGTGTAGGCGCAGCCATGGGAGGCCGAGAATGAGGGGGAAAATGGGAGAAGGAACAACGTCAAAGCGGAGAGTCTCCACATGCTTGTCGCCAATCTTAAGGTGCAGGGTGCAGGTCTCTTGGATGATAGGCCCAGTCTTCAGAGGACTACCGTCCACGAGCAGGATGGAAATAGGGTGTCTCTTGCAATGTGTAGGAATAGAGAGGGACTGAACATATTTTTGATCAATAAAGTTACCACTTGCTCCGGAGTCAATCATTGCAGAGAGGTTAGCGAAGCCCTTCCTCCACTGTAAAGACACGGAGAAGGATAGGTGAGACGGGGTACTTGTAACAGGATCAGAGCGAATGTGCAGGTGTGCTAAAGATCGCTTACCCTTGTTGGAGCGGGTTCGAGCTCTACAGTCCTGGAAAGCGTGGCCAGCTTTGCCGCAATAGAGACAAAGTCCTAGGGAGCGACGACGCTCTTTCTCTGCCGCAGTTAAGGGTCCTCGAACAATCCCAATCTGCATTGGTTCTTCCTGAGGAAGAGACGGCAGGGAAGTTGACGAGGATCTGGCCGGAGTCCAGGAGGGAGAGGTGGACAACCGTTCTTTACGTCTCTCACGGAGTCGGCGATCAATGTGAGTGGCCAAGGTGATGAGATCTTCCAAGCCAGCAGGAGTGGTGGTGCGAGTGGAGGTGAGTAGGGGTTGTAGCTACGGCTGTGAACAACTATAGAATGAAGCAGGAGCTTGAAACTCCACCCCCCCCCTTTTCCCTCCCAGCACATAAAATAAGTTGAGCTGGTGAACACCTCTGAGAAAACAAAACCCTCCTCCCTCCCACCCAGCATGAGAAGCAAGTGTAGTTTAAATGAAACCACCTCTCCCTCACGTGAAGCAAACGAGTAGCTCAACCAACCAAAAACTGCCCTTCCCTTCATGCAAGTGAAGCAAATGAGTAGCTTGACCAAACCCACCCACGCACGTAAGGCAAACAAGTAGCTCATTGAAGCAGCTCAGTGAAATGAGCTCCCTCCTCTCTCACCCTTTTCCTTCCAGCACATGGAAACTAGCAGAACCGTGGCACAGCTATGACTGGACAAGGAGCAGTGAAGTATAAGAATGTGCAGCGACACAATGCCCTGGAAGTGTAACAAGACACCTCTAGGAGAGAAAGACTGAACGCCCTGCATGTCTAAGGAGACGCCCAGGGGTTTCCAAACTCCCACAAACGTAAGTCCTCCAGATCGCAAACATAATTTCCTGAAGGAGAGGATGTTGTACCCCCTAAGACCCTTCTCACAAATACAGACTGTATGTACAGACATGTACATTCGGATTCGGACGAATTGCAAATTTACAGAATTTTAGTAAATTCAGCGATTTGTACGAAGCCCAGATCCCCCATGACTCGGATGAAAACAAAGCAAAAAGGTCTGAACTTCCATCGGAACTACGTGGGCCTACATTCTCTCACACGCGGATTACATTTTTCTCTCACGCTCTCTAAATGTTTCTCTACCTTCTCTCCCAATCACTTGCGCTTCTGCCAGCCATTTCCGCTTCTCCATCTTCTTCAATATCTTCTTCAGTTTCTACCTACTTTAATAAGAGGGTGGTGGATAAGTGGGGCAGCCTCACAGAAGAAGACTCTTAAGGTCCACAGGACCCCTGAGACCTTTGGTTTCACCAAATACAGGTCCAACAAATATCAAAACAAAAAAGGTATCCTCGTTCATAAAAAAAAGTTATCTGCTTTACAAACCAAAAATTAAAAAGTAAAAACCAATATACGGTACATGTGGCATTGCTCTATTCAAGGAGTATTGCTAAACATTATTATATTAATATATATATATATATTAATATTATATATATTATTGTGTTACAGTAGCAATGGCACCAAACTTGTGAAATAAATCCTATGTAAAACTGCAAAAAAATGGACTAGGAAAGGAGAGCTAAAGGAATATGGGAGGGCGTTGTTGCTATGTTGTAAGCATCCTTAAAGAAGTGGGTCTTGAGGGATTTTTTGAAGGAATAAACGCAGGTGGAGAGACGGATAGACCGGGGAGAGCATTCCAGAGGATAGGGGCAGCCCTTGAGAAATCTTGTAAGTGGGCATGAGAACTAGAAATCAGTGGATAGAAGGAGATAATTGGATGAGCGGAGAGACCGGTTAGGAGTGTATTTAGAGATAAGTGAGGAGATGTAGAGAGGGGAACCGCTGTGAAGGGCTTTAAAAGTAAGAGTGAGGATTTTGAAATGAATCCTGAAGCGCACAGGCAGCCAGTGAAGAGACTGACAGAGGGGAGAGACGTTAGTAAACCGATGTGAGAGGACGATAAGTCTGGCAGCAGCATTCATGGTGGATTCTAGAGGGGTGAGACGATAAGAGGGAGACCGGCTAAGATAGAGTTACAATAGTCAAGACGGGAGATAATCAGGGCATGGACAAGAGCCTTAGTGGCATGCTGTGTTAGGAAGGGACGGATGCGGGCAAAGTTTTTAGATGGAGGCGACAGTTTTTAGAGACAGACTGAATATGGGGTGTGAAAGAAAGGTCGGAGTCAAGGGTGACACCAAGACAGCATGCATGAGGAGACGGGGAGATGATAGCACCATTATATTGAGGGAAATCTTAGATGGGGGGATCTTAGCATTAGAGGGAGGGAAGATAAGGAGTTCAGTTTTGGAGAGGTTAAGTTTCAAGAAACGTGCAGACATCCAGGTAGAGACAGATGCAAGGCAGTTAGTTACACAATCTAAGAAAGAGGCAGAAAGATCAGAGGAGGATAGATATATCTGGGTGTCATCAGCATACAGGTGGTATTGAAAGGATGAGATCAGTTTGCCAAGGGAGGAAGTGTAAAGAGAGAACAAAAGGGGTCCTAAAACTGAGCCTTGGGGTATATATATATATATATATATATATACACACATACACACACACAGGGAAATTGCATTAAACATATGGTAAAAGTGGCAGAAAGTTCAAGTTACTAAATGGAAAAAAGCCTTGTCATGAATGGGTTAAATACATTTTTGTACGTTCTAATAAGTGGCCTTTCAAACACATGACTAAAGTGGAGCTGCACACGGCAGACTCATTACAACAAGAACCTTTTTAACCTAGACTGCTGAATTTTAATTTAACTTTTTTTGATTTGTGCACAAAGTCATGATTAGATAATTAACTCTGATTTCAAATGCTTAATCTAATTTTCAAAGTTAGTTGTGTAATTACTCAATATCGTCAATTTTTATTTTGTGATGCCCTTCCAAGTAGCAGGTAGTTTAGCGGTAAATGTAAGTTTTTGTTATAATAGTACTGTATTAGTAATACAATATTTTGTTTATGTTTCTACATTTAATTAGCAAATAATAATTAAGCAACATATTTTACTTAATTTCTAGATCCCATAGGTCTTTACCTTGCATTCTCAGATGAAATTTAAAAAAAAAGGGGCTGGCGACTGCCTCTTTTTCCCCCCACTTCATAACAGCCGGGCAGCTAATGATAAAATAAGCATAAGGTTTATAGGTCCAATTATAACTCCCAACCCAAGGCCCTCCTAGAATGTAGAACAAAATATGATATAGGATGCACAGACCCTTACAATGTTGCCCTTATCTTTGCATGGTTTGGGATATAAAGGGTGTCATTGTTTTGTGGGAGGAGATTTAAACTTAAATCTCTATATGCATTTTCAGATTCCTCTACAAATGCACTTGTTAATTAGGAGCTATCACTCCCGCCCCCTTATCCAATTACACACCTGTTTCATCTTTACTACCCAAATGCTTTTATTTGTTTTTTGTGTATAAAGGTTGTGTAAGCGTCTAGCTGTGTTTCTATACTGTGCCTGTCTATGTACCTCTTGTTTTGATTTTATGGTCTATGGACTTGATTAAATTAATTAATTAATATATTTTACAATGGATGCTTCCTCTCTATTCCTTGGTGTCAGCTGGCAACTTCTGATCCTTTGTTTGTTTTTAACATCCAGTTATTTTAAATAAACGAAAAATGTACCTTTATTTTTTATCCAATTAATCAAAAAAATAATTGGCCAACTAATCGATTATGTAAATAATAGCTAGTTGCAGCCCTATTGCAAGTTAATAAATAGTTTATTTTGGTACAAACAAGTTACTGTTGTAGGGTGTGTTGGAGAAGCTGTAGCGCACTAGTGCAGTGTATTATAGGGATTGCAGCAGACATTTTCCCCTCTGTTCCTGAGTAGAGTTTGTTTGATTAAGACAATTGCCCATTTACGTTACCAGCCAAACCTCTAATTTGTGGACAAGTTAAATTTTTTATTATCATATTTTTTATTTATCATATCACATTATTTTTCATTAATAAATATCTGACTAAACCAGGCATATAATATATATGCCTGGTTTTGTATTTACCAGGCATATAATATACCATATATAATATATATGCCTGATATAATTCACTCCTGCTCCACTGGGCTACAAGTGCCAAATTATCCAAAATTTGTTGTCAAATTGTGTGGCTGGGAGAATGAGAGAGATGGTAGTTGGCAAGATAGTCTCTCCCCTGTCTCTATTGGTGCAGCCACTCCCCCGAGTGTCTCTGTTTTGACACACCCCTTCCTTTCCATTCCTGCTTCCGCTGGTCTGGCCCGCCCTGTTTTGTATCTTCTGGAGATTTTAGCTCTGCTCAACATTTAAGAAGCCATTAAAAGGAATTTTTATCTCAATCCTCTGATGGGCCCGATTTATCAAGTCTGTTTGTTAGTGAATTTCACCAGACCAAAATTAACCCTCTAGCCGCCAGTAACCAGCCCAGAGGGCCCCTTTTTTATCCAATTACCCCTTGACTTAACATGTCACTCACAGTACAAACCCTCTATTCACTCCCCCGCAGCTGTGACAAATTCTAAAGCCACCATAAATCAGGGCTGGGCGGGCATTCGTCTTCAGTGATTTTCTTGCAACAACAGGTAGGAAATCTCAGATGAGTCCCTAATCTAATCTGGTGTCCTTTTCCCTGACCCTGCTTTTTCCTGCAGCCCCCACTTCACCAGAAACCTTAACCACTCACTTGGTCTGCTAGCCCTGTCATGCTGCCCTTGTACCTAGTTGTCTCCAGGGCTGCCTTGTTCATGCACTGACATATCCAGACACACAGACTAACATACCCAGAAGCACATACTCATTAATACCCACATACAATAACATACTAAGACACCCGCACACATAGACAAGACAATGACACATGTTTACACACTGACATATCAACACGCACATTCTAATATACCCAAGCACACCCAGACAGACACACAAACATACCCAGTATTGTAAGGCAAGACAATTAAAAAAAAACTACATATGTCATGGAAGCTTATTCTGTTCTTATGTTTGCTACATTGGTATACAGAGACACATAATATTATTTATTTTATATAGTGCCTATCATATTTCACATCGCTGTACAATGGATAAACAATACATAACAAGTAATACATTACATAACAATTTGACTCATAGAAACAAGAGGTACAATAAGCACAACCTTACCCATTACTACAGAAATATCCCCACATTAATAAACACACACCTGCGTACACACTGAGTGCCTAAACACATATTTCAGCTCCTACATGTATCTCTCTTCATGTAACATAGTTGCCAACATTTGAAAAAACATTTCCAGGGACGCTTTGCAGCACAGCTTGACAATTTACCACATCCACAGCCCTCAAAGCTGCACCCACTTTACCAAACCTATAAAATCAGCATAATTTAGCCCCACCTAGTTATTATGGCACAGATTAAATCACCAACGCTGCCATACAGTAGATACATTTACATCTCAGCATCTATATCAGGCTGGTGAATTGTATTACCTTTACAGAGGTTATATTGAACAAAGAAAAATAACAAGGAAATTAATGATGGGATAGAGAACCATACTCATGATGAGTAGCTCCACTGTATAGGTCAGACTGAGCATTATTGAACAAAACACCAGTACTTATACACACAGAACCACATAAAACACAATATTCTCCATTCCCCTGTCCAGCCCTGGGGAACAATCCCTGCAATTTGTTTGTTTCCCTTCCTCCCAGTGTCCTTATGCAAAATGTCTGGATATACAGAAAACAGGGTGTTTCCCTAGCTTCTCTGCCGACCACTTCTGCATCTTCTCTCGTTTATCTTCTATTTTCCTCCTCATCTCTGCGGACATAAACTGGTGCAAACTTTTTCCAAAATGGCACCACTTCCTCTCGCCCCATTGTCCAATTAGGTGAGGAATGTCACTGAATGCCCCACGATTATGGACAGAAGTATACGTTAGGGCAAAACAGTGGAACTTTTGGTGATGCCCTCTCACCCCATTGGACATAACGTGACATGAACTTTCGCTAAAGTTTGACGTCCTCTTGTCCCATCCTCCAATAATCTGGGTGGATGTCACCGAAGTGCAGTGATTTTGCCGAAAGTCACCACCATTATAAAGTGATCCAGACAGAGACGGTGGTACAGTATGAATTCTATTATTATACATCCAGACACAGATGGCGGTACAGCATAACTTATATAATTATAGAGTGAGCCAGACACAGATGGTGGTTTAGTAGAACGTGTGTCATTATATAGAAAGTCAGACACAGACGGTGGTACAGCATAACTCCCATCACTATATACTGAGCTAGACATTGATTGTAGTACACGATTACTCCCATCACTATATACTAAGCCAAACACAGATGGTGGTACAGCATAACTACCATCACTATATAATGAGTCAAACATTGATGATGGTACACCATAACTCCCATCACAGATAATGTCAATGCTGAATCAGTCATTAAAAACAGGGTGATATAGCCATTCATGTCAACTTGTTAGAAATAGAATCTGGTATTGATGGTATTGTCTTGAATGCAAATTTCCAAATCGAAAATGTTTTTTAAATTTTTTTTTACTATATTCCATCTTAAATGAGATGCACAAATTGTTAGAGTTAATATAGGGCACACATTTTTCTAATGACATAAATAAATTAGGTGCAAATTTCCTGCGGCCCATTTTATTTGCATGTAAAAATTGTTGTCGAACCAGAAGTACTGTCAATAATAAACAGAGATTGCATTTTCTGAAGTGTTGTGTCATCGTTCAAAAAATGTGTTAATGCCCTAGTGCCAAATCATGTTTAATGTTATATATTAAGATGCAGTCCATATTCCATTTAATGGTAGCCAATTTATTTAGTTTGTCTATGGTGTCTTTTATAAATGATTTCTGTGTGGTTGTAGGAGAACATTGACATAGTTGGAGAGTAGGGTGACCACATGTCCCGGATTGCCCGGGACAGCTCCGCAATGGAACAAATGCATTGTCCTGGAATTGACGCAGAGGTGAGGGTTTTGTCTATACTTTTAATGCCAAGTTTTAATGTGAATTTCAATTGATCTATACCTGGAAATCTGAGTTTGTGTGTGATTCTGTTGATCTGCTATGCTATGTTTCCATACATAATTTATGTATACCTGCAAATACAGGGTTTGTATGTCTTATTCAGTTGATCAATACCTGCAGTGTTTATTTGATCTATACCCTAAGTGCTGAGTTTACATTGTGAGTCATTTCCAGTTGATCTATACCTGCAATGCTGGGCTTGTGTGTTCTGTTGATGTATACCCGCAATGCTATGTTTCCATACATTATTATTGTATACCTACAAATACAGGATTTGTATGTCTGATTCTATGCCCTCAGTGGTGTGTTCACATGTGAATTGCAATTGATCAATACATGCAAAGTTAATGTGTGTGTGTTAATGTGTTGATGTATACCTGCTATGTTTCCATACATTATGTATACCTGCAAATATATATTTGCCTCTATTTCAATCATAGTCTTTACTTCAAAGAAATAAGTACATATTATGTAGTTAAAAAGGCATGCCTAACGCAGATATATATATATATATATCAAGGGATTCTGGGTTGGCGCATGCAAATAAGGTCAACAATTATTACCACAATAGTAAATGAGCTAAAATGGGATATGCATTTTGTGTATAATGCAAAATATAAACTATTATTTTGTATTGTCCACAATATTACCATAGTTTTAACTATAAAAGATAACAGAGATCTTCTGGATATCAAACCTCATTTTTTTTTACAAACACTTGGGTGCTGAAACATTTTGATTATGGTCATAAGCATACTGTACATCTCTCGTTCTTGGGACCTGGATTCATCATTTGTGATGGTTCCCTATATAATTTATGCTTCTCTAAGAACTTCCAATTTAAGGTACTACCACAAATTATTTGATGGGGACTTGTACCTTAAAACTAGCTTTTTATGCATAGGTTTGCTTCTATAGATGACACCCTGTTGTCAACTGTGACTTTAAAAAAATACAAAAACAAACAAAACAAGCCCTTGATTTTCATTTTCTATCTAGAGCTTATTGAATAGTCAATTCTTGTTTACCATCCTGATAACCAACTCAAAACGAGCAACATTTATTTAGTTGTGCGTAAGATATTATTATACGGTACTCTTTTTGTGTTATTTCAACTATGTTCTGGATTTTGATCTTATACAAGATATATTTCGTTATACATTTATCCTACAAGAATATGTGGCTAGTGTAGTTAACAAATATAGGAAAACAGTAGCCTGATCAGAGCATGCCAATTCATAAATATGGAAGAGCAGCTTTTTGCCGGCTCTCATTAGCGCTCAGTGTTTTGGGCAAAACCTCATTAGATCTTCAAGTTGGAAGATAAATTGAATGGAAATTTATAGGTGTGTTTATACTATGAGTGAGTAAAACGAAGCATTTCAAACGCCTTTTTTGAACGTCAGGATTTATTCAAGTGTATCACATTATTATCGACTTTATTTAAACTTTCATCAGATTTTAAATTGCAGTGGAATTTAATGGAATTTTTCATTTGGAAGGCCTGTGGCACAGCTGCATTTTAATGAAGAAACCATATTTAGATCACCCTAAAGATATGCAGACCTTTCTTCTGTTTAGATATGGATGAATAAACTGAGCTGACAGGGAAGTGGAAAATGCTCGTCTTCTAATAAAAACAGGAAGGAATTAACAAGGAATAATAGAAGAATTGAAAAAAGGCCTGGTCAGCCTCTTGTTTAACAAACGTAACCTTTGAAAAAAGAAGCACTGTTGATTTAAGTAGTATATGTGATACATTAAAAAACTGTGGAAACACTACAGGAACAGTGTTGGCGAAATATTTAAAAGAGTTAAAAAAAAAAAAAAAAGTTGCCACATTTTACTTCTGCCATTCAGGGACACACTATGAAGCTCACGAGATCACACACACACACAGGTATATATATATATATATATATATATATATATATATATATATATATATATCTACTATATATATATATATATATATATATATAGTAGAAGTATTATTAAAGTAATTGCCTGCTGTACAAGACAGCCTTTAGACAAAACTCGGGAAGAGGTGCAAAAGCCAGATCACCACTCATGGACAGCTGTTTCGTCCTTCATGGGAGGTTGTCATACTGGCTTAATAGTTGAGGCTTGGGGTAGCTAAGAAATACCATAAGTTATGGTGGGTAAAGGTGATGGAAACCCTTCCATTTAAATTTAAGGGGTAGTAGAAGTATTATTAACCCCTTCAGGACCGGGATTTTGATACTAAGGTGTCGCTAAAGGACCGGAGCCGTTTTTGTGTTTTTGCTATGTCTTTCTTCAACTGTAATTTCTCTCATCAATTAGTGCACCCACACAAATCATATATTGTTTTTTTCATCACAAGTAGGGCTTTCATTTGAAACTATATTAAGCTGGGTAGTACATTATTTTGTTTGAAGTAAACTGGAAAAAGTGGGGAAAAGATGAAAAAAAACGATTTTTTTTACAGTTTTGTATACATACAAATTGTACACACATTGAACCAATGGGAAAAAAAATATCCAAAATGTATTCATTAACTTGTCCTGATTTGGAAACCACCCAACATGGCCAGGATTTTCATCTATTTTGACCAGTATAGGGCAAATATTGCAAGGCATGCATCACATTTTTAAAATGTAATTGTTTTCAAGTTTGGCATGGTAGTCTAATAACTGCAATAGTTGTCACAGATACTGATTATCCCCCCAAAATTATATGTTTATGAATAGTAGATAAGTCAAGGTGTATCGCCAATTGCTGCTAAATTGTGAGGTATTTTTATATATTTTGTTTTTTTTGCATATATAACCATCCCCCGGTTCCAACAAGGCCTCACATGCATGGTTCATGCATTTTTTGAGGAAGCTATGAGGGCAAAACCGGAACATGCGCATTTTAGTTTTCAAATTTGGAAATTTCAGAAATTGGTTTACTGGGCCCATATCCCATTTGGGAGATTTTGGAAGCCCCCCACTGTAAATTACCCCATAAAAGTATATATTTATGAACAGCAGAAAAGTCAAGGTGTTCAACTTGGGTAATTTTGACAGTTTTCAGGCAGCCATTTCTTCATTGATGTCTGCCAAAGTTCACGGAAAATTTATTTAATGCATACATTTCAATGTTGCAATTTATTTCTTGCACAGCATATGTGCAACAGTGGAAGAAAACACCACATTTTATTCACCAACATCCCCCGGTTCCAACAAGGCCTCACATGCATGGTTCATGCATTTTTTGAGGAAGCTATTTTTGAGGGCATGTGCATTTCAATTTTTCAACTTTTTTAAATATTTTTTTTTTATCAGATTAGTTGTAAGTGACAGGTTTAGGCCGCTGACATCAATAAGGGAGACTGATCAATAATCAGAAACTTAAAATGTCACCGACAAGTGATCAAGTAATAATTATGTTGTTTTTTTTTATTAATAATTTGTGTTTTTTCATAATTACTCTAGATGACCCCTCTCTCTTTGTAGGGCAGGGTGATCCATGGGCTGCCATAATGATCCGATCACTCCAATTGGCCAGGAGTGATCTGATCATCATCAGCCCAGCCCAGCATTTGACCTGGAAGCACCCTGGACTTTCAGGTCAGTGCTGTTATTTTATTTATTTATTTGTTTATTTTTTAATTATTTTTTTATTTTATTTAGTTTATTTTTTTTACATTTTTTAACTCTTTTAATGCTGATGCTCCATTGAAGCACAGCATTGACTGATATTTAGTCCCCACAAGCTTGTGGGTACTAATATTAACCCCTGCAATGCTGCGATGGGGGTCATACACAATTGCAGCATTGAAGGGGTTAATTGAGCAAGAGGAGACCAAAGAACCCTGTCTCCCTGTCCCTGAAGCTGCCTCTGGCAGCTGGGACACAATCTCCCCATATCTCTCCTTCTCATTATATACCCCCTCTACCTCCCCCCTTCTCTCTCATAATCTGCCCCCCCCTGCTCTTGCGAGCATCTTACATCTACAGCTTTATATACTGTTAACTGCATTTCCCATTATGCTTAGCCATCATCATGAAAGTATTATGTCTGCCTGAGCCTCATGAGAATTCAATTTAATGTGTTGGTTATTTTTAGTATGCATGACTGTGCTTTAAAAAATGAAGCATGTTTTAAGCGGTGATGGAAGCGCAACATTGTAAAGTGCAATTGCTTGTATTGGTGAGTTGTGCGAGAGCGATTTGAGAAAGAAAAAAAGTGTCCCTCTTTCAAATTTTGAAATGTTAGGTGGTTTGCCAACAATATTAAGGCCTTAACCCAATCTAACACCTTTAGGATGGACTGGGACAAAGATTGTGAACCAGACCTTCTCATCCAACGTCACTACCTTACCTCACAAATGTTCTACTGAATGAATGGGGAAAAAATTCCCACAGAGACACTCCAAAATATTGTGTAAAACCTTCCAAGAAGAAAGAAAGCTGTTATGCCTGTAAAGGGGGGACCAAACTCAAATTAATGTCTGTCTATGAATGCAATGATGCAAAACATAAATATAAGAAACAAACAAAAGAAAAGCCTTTCTCTCTGAGCACTAACATTTGAAACTGACTATAGTTGGATGACTTACCCGCTGCCAAGAAAATAATAAAGCACAGACCTCTTTCTCGTGAAGGAATGGTTCAGTAGACTATTGTGGAGAGAAATGCAGTCTTACTCATTGCTTGTATCCTCTCCTGAATCCCTCATAAGGAAATATGGTAACAGCCTCTTGCTGCTCATTGCCAACAGGTGATGAACTACCTGGGAGATCCAGAACTCCTGGACTGGACTCCTCGCCTGCTGCACGTAAAACTATGGATCACTGGCCCTCCCTTCTCTCCAAAATGCTCCACCCCAGGGACACAAACTAAATTACAGAATTTCCTTCATTCTGACTGTAACAAAACATTCTCCCTGGGGTTATCAAACACATTGTACTGCAGTATTTTCTGTGAAATACAGATATAGATGACCCCAAGCACCATGCCCTGCGCTTTGTCACAATATATATATATATATATATATATATATATATATATATATATATATTAGACGTGCAAATCAGGGTGATTAATAATTGTCACTCTATCTTCTATCTTGGTCTGCAGCTCTTTGTATATAACCCAATGCCAATTTCTGCCAAAATTGTGGAGCTTCTGGTGACGTCCCCTCTCACCATCCTCCAATCAGGGGAGAGAAGATCATGTAAAGTGCTGCAATTTTTGCAGGAGTTCACCTTGGGGCAATCCTTTAGTTGGACGATCAGGTGATATGACATTATTTAAAGCACTGCCATTTTGCAGAAGTTGCAGAAGTGGTTAGCAAAAGTGGAAGTGGTCAGCAGAGAAGGTAGGGGAACATTTAGAGCGTATAAATTAGTGAAAGGGCCAATAAATTTCAGACACAAATTCTGAGCTTTTTGCTTCGTTTTTATCCACTTCACGGGGGTCTGGACTAGTTTTTATGGCTGTGTACGAATCGCCAAATATACACTGACTGGCCACTTTATTAGGTAAACCTTTTCAATTGCATGTTAACACAAATAGCTAATCAGCCAATCAATTGGCAGTAACTCAATGAATTTAGGCATGTGGACTTGGTCAAGACAACTTGCTGAAGTTCAAACCAAGCACCAGAATGGGGAAGAAACGGGAATTTAAGTAACTTTGAATGTGGCATGGTTGTTGGTGCCAGACAGGCTGGTCTGAGTATTTCAGAAGCTGCTGATCTACTGGGATTTCGATGCACAACCATCTCTAGGGTTTACAGAGAATGGTCCAAAAAAGAGAAAATGTGTAGACGAAAATGCCTTATTGATGAGAGAGGTCAGAGGAGAATGAGCAGACTGGTTTGAGATGACAGAAAGGCAACAGTAACTCAAATAACCACTTGTTACAGCCAAGGTATGCAGAATACCATCTCTGAATGCACACCACGTCGAACCTTGAAGCTACAGCAGCAGAAGACCATACCGGGTGCTACTTCTGTCAGCTACAAACAGGAAACTGAGGCTACAATTCGCACAGGTTCACCAAAATGGAAGACTGGAAGAACGTTGCCTGGTCTGATGAGTCTCGATTCTAGCTGCGACATTCAGATGGCAGGGTCAGACTTTGCCGTAAACACCATGAAGGCATTGGTTCCATCCTGCCTTGTATCAACAGTTCAGGCTGGTGGTGGTGGTGTAATGGTGTGGGGGACATTTTCTTGGCACAATTTGGGCCCCTTAGTACCAATTGAGCATTGTTTAAACGTGACATCCTACCTAAGTATTGTTGCTGACCATGTCCATCCCTTTATGACCACAGTGTACCCATCTTCTGATGGCTACTTCCAGCAGGATAATGCACCATGTCACAAAGCTCACATAATCTCAAAATGTTTTTTTGCACATGACAATGAGTTCACTGTACTCCAATGGCCTCCACAGTCACCGGATCTCAATCCAATAGAGCACATTTGGGATGTGGTGGAATGGGAGATTCACATCATGTATGTGCAGTCGACAAATCTGCAGCAACTGATTGATGCCATCATATCTATATGGACCAAATACTGTTTCCAGCACCTTGTAGAAAGTATGCCACAAAGAAGGAAGGCAGTTCTGAAGGCAAAAAGGGGTACTACCAGGTACTAGCAAGGTGTACCTAATACAGTGGCCAGTGAGTGTACAGTGGATATAAAAAGTCTACACACCCCTGTTAAAATGCTAGGTTTTTGTGATTTCAAAGAATGAGACAAAGATAAATGATGTCAGAACTTTTTCCACCTTTAAAGTGAACACACCAACAGCCCTAGTTATAAGAGGGTGTGCACGTTTTCACAGGGGTATAAATATTAGGTAACACTTTTTGGCAATAAACACCAGGTGGGGATTGGCACACACAGAGAGGTAGCCATGTGGAAAAGGTACAATAAACCTGTGTTGTGTTTGAAATTGTTTGATATCCATGAGAGCAGAGTATTTTTGTGCATTTTCTTATGAAAATAAAATAAACAATAAAGATGATATCTATATATATACCGTATTTGCTCAATTATAAGACGAGGTTTTTTCCAGAGCAAATGCTCTGAAAAATACCCCTCGTCTTATAATCAAGGTCGTCTTTTAATCAGACCTCAAAAAAATTTCTGCTGGGGCCATGCTGCTTACCGGGCTTTGGTCGCGAGCAGCGTCTCTGCTACAAGCAACAGGAGAACAGGAAGCAGTAGCGTACCTAGCGGGGGGGGGGGGGGGGGGGGGGGGGGGGGGCGGTCCGCACCGGGTGCCGCTCATCAGGGGGGTGCCAACTTGCCGGCACCCGGCACCCCTCCAGAGACGGACAGTAATGTCCGCCGCTGGAGGAGCAGGCTCGCAAGAGAGCGGTATCGGAGGTCTTTAACAGACCTCTGGCTCCCTTGAGTGATTTTAAGCCGGTTCCCCTGAACCGGCTTAAAATCACTCAAGGGAGCCGGAGGTCTGTTAAAGACCTCCGATACTGCTCCCTTGCGATCCGCGCGGCAACTGCTGCTGTGCAGAGGGCACTGTGGGCGCGGCTTCAGTGCCGCCGGGATCTGACAACAAACCCCGGCGGCACTGAAGCCGCGCCCACAGTGCCCTCTGACCCGGAAGAAGACAGAAGAAGAGGAGCGAAGAGGAAGACTGCTGTAAGAAGAAAAGAGGTAGAAAAGAAGGTAGGAAATCATTCATTAAGACTGAGTGACAGTGAGAGTGGATTGGTATGTGTGGAATCTGTGGATTGATATGTGTGGAATCTGTGGATTGATATGTGTGGATTGGTATATGTGTGCATTGGTATGTGTGGAATCTGTGGATTGGTATGTGTGGAATCTGTGGATTGGTATGTGTGGAATCTGTGGATTGGTAAGTGTTGATTGGTAAATGTGTGAGAGTGATGGGTGTTATGCTGTACCATTTCCAATGTCTTTTTCATTATAATTATGCTCTAAAGTACATCATAACTCCCATCACTCTATACTGTTCTGTACAGTGGCAGAGCTGGGAGACAGAGGCCTTGCACCCCCACCGCAGGGTGCTGGTCAGGTTCCATGTGGGCAATGTGGACGCTGGCTTTGGGGTGTGCAATCTGTGATCTATGCCTGTAATTTAGGGTGTTTTATCTATAACTTTAATGCTGAGTTTTTATGTGAATTCCAATTGATCAATACCTGCAAAGCTGGGTTTGTGTGTTAATGTGTTGGTCTGTATCTGCTATGCTATGTTTCTATACATTATTTATGTTTACCAGCAAATACAGGATTTGTATGTCTTATTCAGTTGATCAATACCTGGGGTGCTGTTTCCATGTGTTGTTTATTTGATCTATACCTTCAGTGCTGAGTGATTTCCAGTTGATCTATACCTGCAATGCTGGGTTTGTGTTTTCTGTTGATTTATACCTGCAATGCTATGTTTCCATACATTATTTATGTATACCTGTAAATACAGGATATTTATGTCTTATTCAGTTACATGTGCTGTTTCCATGTGTTGTTTATTTGATCTACACCTGAACTACAGGGAGTAATTTAAAGAGAGTTGTGGTTTAGTGACGTAGGGGACAAATGGACTTTGGGGATGATTACGGGGAGAGGACCTCCCAATGTCACGGTGCAGTCAGAAAAAGGGAAGGCTGTACTGACTCTCACAGTCTTCCCCTGATCTGCAGTTGAGGGCAGTACAGCATAATCCCTATCACTATACATCGATCTAGACATTTACAATAATGCAGCATAACCCCTACCACTATATACTAAGCCAGACACTGAAGTGGTAGGCCTACACCACATCAATGGCTTTGTATATAGTGATATGGGTTATGCTGCATTATTGTAAATGTCAGGCTCAATGTATAGTGATATGGATTACGCTGCCCCACCGTCAATGTGTGCTCAGTATAAAGTGATAGGTGTTATCCTGTATCACCGGCAATGTGGGCCTCAGTATATAATAACAGTTATGTTGTACCACCGTCAGCGCGTGCCTCAGTATATAATGGAAACAGTTATGTTGTACTACTGTCAGCGCGTGTCTCAGTATATACCGTATTTGCTCGATTATAAGACGACCCTGATTATAAGACGACCCCCCAAAATCTGAATATTAACTTAGGAAAAAAAGAAAAAGCCTGAATATAAGACGACCCTAAAGGAAAAAAGTTTTACCAGTAAATGTTAATTCATGTAAACTATTTTTTTTAATAAAAGCTATGATTGAGAAAAATATATATATTTTTTTTTTATTTCTTTTATATTTTCTATTGTATTTTCCAACCTGTCCCCCAGTTACGCACATCTGCCCCCAGGCTTGCCACACCAATATGGCACTGTGGCCCATGATATGCCTTTTAACCCTCTATATGCCACTGTGCCCCATGGTATGCCTTTTGACCCCCTATGTGCCACTCTGCCTCCAGAAATGCCTTATACCCCTATATCCCATTCTGGCATTTAGGGGGTTAAAATGCATATTATGGGGCAGAGTGGCATATAGGGAGGTATAAGGCATTCCAGGAGGCAGAGTGGCATTAAGGGAGTTAAAAGGCATTATATAGAGCACTCTGCCTCCAGAAATGCCTTATACCCCTATATGCCACTCTGGCATTTAGGGGGTTAAAAGGCATATTATGGGGCAGAGTGGCATATAGGGAGGTATAAGGCATTTCAGGAGGCAGAGTGCTCTATTAAATGCCCCCTTAACGCCACCCTGCCTCCTGAAATGCCTTATACCTCCCTATATGCCACTCTGCCCCATAATATGCCTTTTAACCCCCTAAGTGCCAGAGTGGCATATAGGGGTGTAAGGCATTCCAGAAATGCCCTACACACACACACACACACACACACACACACACACTTACTTACTTACTTACCGGTGCCTCCAATTTCCTGCTGTATTGCCGGGGCAGCGGGTTGACGTCTCATTCCGCGGCAGCCGGAAGGAGGTGGAGTTGGCAGCGGGGGTTTGTATGCGTCCGTCGCAAATACCTTCCCCAGCTGTCAGAGATCAGGAACTCTGGAACTCTGATCTCTGACAGTCGGGGAAGGTATTTGCGACGGACGCATACAAACCCCCGCTGCCAACTTCACCTCCGGAAGCACCGGTAAGTGTGTGTGTGTGGGGGGGGGGCGACGACAGGAGGATCCAGGTCCCCTGCAGCGGTGCGGGGGATCTGGATCTTAGTCTCCTAATCAGACCTCTATTTGAGGTCTGATTAGAAGACGACCCCGATTATAAGACGAGGGGTATTTTTCAGAGCATTTGCTCTGAAAAAAACCTCGTCTTATAATCGAGCAAATACGGTAATGATAGCAGTTGTGCTGCACAACTGTCAATGTCTGCCTCAGTATATAAAGATAGCGGTTATGCTGTACCACCATCAATATCTGGCTCAGTTATAGTGATAGGTGTTATGCTGTTCCACTGTAGTATCTGGCTCAGTGTATAGTGATAGGAGTTATGCTGTTTCACTGTAATGTTTGCCTCAATATATAATGAAATTACTTAAGCTGCACCACCGTCAATGTCTGTCTCAGTATAGAGTGATAGGCATTATGCTGTACCACCGTCACTGCCTGGCTCAGTATATAGTGATAGGTGTCATGCTATACCACAGTCAGTGTCTGGTTCATATGGTATATATAATCATGAGTCGACATGGCAACACCACTATATATGCAAATGCTTAAATGAAAAGAGAACAATGTTATGGTGACTCCTGATTATAATGTCAGAATTTTTTTTAGTTTATAGTGTCTTTAGCTGCTTAGCCAGTACTTAATTTGTAATGTTTGTCACTCATTTGTTAGGTCTTCTTAGAAACTTGTTGTGTTTGTTGTTTTTTGGGGGGGTTATTAAAGAAAGCACTATTATATGTTCAGTAAATGTTATTTAAACATATTTATTTTACTTATAAGTTATTAATTTATTTTTTCAGATTTCTTGTTGTTTACAGTTGACATACAGTTTACAAATTGGTGCAATAAATATTCTTGCCAACGTAATTTTGTAGATGTCTTTACATTTGGGGGGGGGTGCCACTTACAGGATCCGCCCCGGGTGCCAAATACTCTAGGTACGCCCCTGACAGGAAGCTAGTAGAGTCCTCACATAACTCTACCTCCCCCCTCCTTCCTCTGGGGGCGGGGCCAGAGAAGTTGCTCGCACAGCCGGGCCCCTGTAGAAGTCTGCGAGTGGGAGATCTGCAGTTCAGGTAAGGGGCTGGGGGAGGATTTTTGAGCAAGTATGCGTGATTAATGGAATGAATGAGTATTTAAATGTTTGTGAATGAGTGTATGTGTGTGTGTGATAGTATGGATGTGTAAGGGGGGGTGGGGGTGGTAGCATGGCATAGGGAGGCTGTAATCACACTACTATCATCCCCAGGTTCCAGCATGTACTGACTGCCTTGGCTTGATAGGAGTGTGATTGCTGTTAGCAGTTATATATATATATATATATATATATACCTCCAGAAATTAATTTTAACCCCCTATATGTCACTCAGCCCCATGATATGCCTTTTAGGGGTATAAAGCATATCATGAGGCACAGTGGTATATAGGAGGGTATAAGACATTTCTGGAGGCAGAGTGGCATATAGAGCGTTAAAAGGCACATCATGGGGCAGAGTGGCAAATAGGGGGGTATAAGGCATTTCTGGGGGCAGAGTGGCAAGCCTGGGGGCAGATGCGGTAACTGGGGGGGGCAGGTTGGCAAATAAAAGGAAATAAAAAAATATATATTTTTCTCAATCATAGCTTTTATTAAATATGAAAAAATAGTTTACATGAATTAATATTTACTAGTAAAACTTTTATCCTATGGGGTAGTCTTATATTCAGGCTTTTTGTTTTTTTCCTAAATTAATATTTTGATTTTGGGGGGGTCGTCTTATAATCGAGCAAATACGGTATATATGCTGGTTTATGTAAATGGATTATTTCAATAATTCAATTTATATTTTACAGTTACACACATTTTAATAGACAAATATGTTTTGTTTCCCTGCCAAGAGTACACAGAAAGAAAGGTTTGAATGCAGCACTCAGTAATGAGATGGGGCACGAGCCACGGTACAACCAAGTCCTTCAATAAATCCAAACTAAAGAAGCTGAGCCTCTGCTTCTTTATTTTGGATTCCCTGCCAAGAGTATGACTGCAAACACACTGTAGATGTTTGCCTTCAGAGAACATCAAATAATATTTCTAGATAAAGTAAGCATTGCCATATGGCACCCTAACGCTTATCAATTAAGCATTTTAAGCTTGATTGAGATGTTGAGAAAAATATCCAGTGATAGACAAGATGTTATTTGCAGATGTTCTAGCCACAAACACTGCCTCTGAATGTACATGTGGATATTTTGTGATTTGAACCATTTGCCAAGTTAATTTATTTATAATACTAAAGCATTTATATATAGGCACAAGTACAAACATTGGTGAATTGAATAAAGTTACAGGTGGGGCTTCTGTGAGTGAGCCCCTGACTAGTTAGTGGACCAGTTCCTCCACAGCTTCTGCGATCCATTTAAGGGAGAATGGGGCATGATGCCCTATAGTCATGAAATAAATATTGCAACTAGTTTTTCTATAGCTCTGAAACTTGAAGATGGTTTGCCATGTCAAAGTTTGCCAGGATGCATGTCTTAAAGCTCCCAAACCAATCTCAACCTAGCGTAAAAGAGTTTAGAGTCACTTAATTTAATTTTGTGGACTGCAGTTTTTGTGTTGCACTCATTGAGGCTTGTTGTCCTATACATTCAGACTATCCTGCCAATGCATTCTTTGTCCAGTTACCCTCAGATAATGTGAATGAGCTCCCAAGTGCATTCTTTATTTTTCATAATATAACAAACTGTAGATTTATCCACTCGATGCATTTTACTTCTGTTGGCAGCTCTTTGGACCTTAAGTTCACAGAACAAAATTCAGTAACCACATTTGGATTAATTCTGTACCTTTTAAATGCTTAATTGTTAATGGAATAATGAGGGAACAGCCCACACATGGCAATAAAACAGGTTCTCATTTACTTCTCCAATTACATTACGAAAATGGGACGACTACTATTATTATTATTATTATTATTCTGTTCCCACAGGAACTTACAACCTAGGTGGATAAGGAGTAAGAAACAGGAGGTGAGGACTGCATGGTAGTGAATTACTTTATTGTGGGGCGAGATAAGGGTTGTAAGTGGGTGAGAGGGAAGTTTTGATGATTATCTCAGTGGTAGGCTTCCAGAAGAGAAAAGTTTTTAGTGAGCGTTTGAAGGAGGGTAGAGTTGGTGAGAGTCGGACAGCACGGGGAAGAGAGTTCCAGAGGGTTGGTGCTGCGCGAGAGAAGTCCTGTAGCCCAGCGTGGGAGGAGGTGATAAGTGAAGATGCGAGGAGCGGCAACTGTGCGCCTGGATATTGTCAAATCCCGGCGCACAACACTGAAGCCGTGCCCACCGCCGTCCGTGCCCTCTGAACCCGAAGGAGACAGAAGAAGAAGAGCGAAGAGGAGGAAAAGGAGCTGACTGCTGTAACGAAAAAAGTGACAGAGGAAAGGTAGGAAAGCATTCAGTAGGAGTGACAGTGAGAGTGGATTAGTATGTGCGGATTGGTAAATGTGGATTGGTAAATGTGGATTAGTAAATATGGATTGGTAAATGTGTGAGAGTGATGGGTGTTATGCTGTACAATTTCCAATGTCTTTTTCATTATATAATTATGCTCTAAAGTACATCATAACTCCCATCACTCTATACTGTTCCATGTATTACATTATATGAATGTGTGTAGCGCTGTTACAATCAATCAGGAAAATTAAAAATCAAATAGCAATCACACGCCTATCATGCCAAGTCAGCTAGTACATGCTGGAATCTGGGTATGCTGTAAACAATTATATATATATATATATATATATATATAAATATATATATATATATATATATATATTAATATTGTTATTGAATTTTTTTTGTCCTATTTTGGTGTGTTACTTAAATAAAAGTTTGATTTTTTTTTTTATTGTGGGGAGGTCATATTCAGTTTCGGCCAGGTAAATGCTGCATTTTCGGTTTCAGTCCATAATTTTTTTTCCGGTGCATCCCTACTACTAAGCCAGACAATGAAGTGGTAGGCCTACACCACATCAATGTTTGGCTTAATATATAGTGATAGGAGTTATGCTGCACTATTGTCAATGTCTGGCTCAATGTATAGTGATAGAGATTACGCTGTACCACCGTCATTGTCTGCCTTAGTATATAATGATAACAGTTATGCTGTACCATTGTCAATGTCTGCCTCAGTATATAGTGATAGGTGTTATGCTGTACCCCGTCAATGTCTGCCTCAGTATATAATGATAGGTATCATGCTGTACCACCGTCAATGTCTGCCTCAGTATAAAGTGATAGGTGTTATGCTGTACCACCGTCAATGTCTGCCTCAGTATATAATGATAGGTGTCATGCTGTACCACCGTCAATGTCTGCCTCAGTATATAGTGATAGGTGTTATGCTGTACCACCGTCAATGTCTGCCTCAGTATATAGTGATAGGTGTTATGCTGTACCACCGTCAATGTCTGCCTCAGTATATAGTGGTAGGTGTTATGCTGTACCACCTTCAATGTCTGCCTCAGTATATAATGATAACAGTAATGCTGTACCACCTTCAATGTCTGCGCCAGTATATAACGATAGAAGCTATGCAGTTTTAAAGTGTGTGGGGTGGGGGGTGCCACTTGCAGGATCCGCCCCAGGTGCCAAATACTCTAGGTACGCCCCTGCCTCCCAGTCATAGAAGTCCCGGCAGAAGTGCCGGGCAGCAGCAGAGGTTTTCTACGTGCATCACGCAGACGTCCACCAGCTTCCCCTATTTCTTTTCCTTATATGGATGTGTGCCCCATTTGGAAGAGTGGTAAAGAACATATTTTTTCATTTACATACTTTAATTGGGATTAGTTTTACTTCTCATTTTCCAGTTTAGCCATTTAGCCTTTTTTGCTGGCTTTGTTAGCATTTTTTTGCTCTGTAATATGTTTTAATGCTTTCATTTGCATCTTTTGCATTTGTTTCCCAAACAAAATGTGCTTAAAGGTATTCCACTTTTCTTCTGTGTTGTGTTCAGAAAAAATCCATCCCAGTGTATGTGTTCAGTTTAGGCCTTCTAAAACGAAGTACCTTGGTGATCAAGAAAAGAACACAGAGGGATGCAGCGGCTCCTGCAGAAGTCTGTAAGTGCCACAGAGTGATCTGCAGTTCAGGTAAGGGGGTGGGGAGGTGGTATGAATGATTATGCGCGATAGAGGGAATGAATGAGTATCTGTCAATGAGTGAATGAATATCTGTAAATGATTAGTATCTGTAAATTACGAAATTAATATATGAATGAATGTTTGTGAATAATGAATAAATGAATGAATAAATGAATATGTGTGTGATTGCATGGATGTGTAAGTGGGGGGGAATCATTGCACAGGGAGGCTGTTTGAGGATAACACAGGCAGGTTGTTTGGGGGCAAAGGTAGGAAGTCATATGCTTCCATTCTGGGTGTTGGGCAGATCCTGTGAGTGAAATCTGGGTGCTAAGGGGGGGAATTAATTCACGAGAGGGTGCTGGCTTGGGGGCTGGGCAGTGGGATAAATATACAATGTGGGGCTAGCTGGGGGGTAATACACAAGGGTGTGGGCGCATTAGGGTGACTGCATTGGCCATGTTTTCCATGCTGGCTGCATCAATACACAAGGGTATCAGCTGGGGCCATTACACAAAAGGGGGCAAAAACATTAAAAGGGGGGGTCAACGACAAAGCCATGTGGAAAATACTTTTTTTAAAAATGATTGTGGTACCTTAGCCCGTCTGGTGGGTATCAGAGCCTGTCCTGGTGTGTGTGTCTGGGTGTCAGTGTGACAGGGCCTGTCCTGGTGTGTGTGTTTGGGTTGTTGGTGTGACAGAACCTCTCCTGGTGTGTGTGTTTGGCTGTTGGTGTGGCAGAGTCTGTCCTGGTGTGTGTGTGTTTGGATGTCAGTGTGGAAGAGCCTGTCCTGGTGTGTGTGTTTGGGTGTCAGTGTGACAGAGCCTGTCCTGGTGTGTGTTTGGCTGTTGGTGTGGCAGATCCTGTCCTGGTGTGTTTGGGTGACGGTGTGACAGAGCCTGGCCTGGTGTGTGTGTTTGGCTGTTGGTGTGGCAGAGCCTGTCCTGGTGTGTGTGTTTGGGTGTCGGTGTGACAGAGCCTGTCCTGGTGTGTATTTGATCATCTGTTTCCTGGCACTTTACTTTCTGTAGGAATAAATTGAACTATAGTCACTTTAAAGGACAAAACTTTCTAGGCCCAGAAATCAGTGAGCAAAAAAGTGAAGGTTTTGTGTTATTTCATCTATTTCAATCTGCATATTTTATTAAAAAGGATTAGTCATGTTAAATTGTGGCTTCAGGCATCCCATGTATGATGACTTTTTTTTAGTGTACTGACGTACTACCAGTCCCATTGCATTACATCAACATGTGCTGGAAAATCAGGAAAAGATGGATGGTGGGCTGATCCAGTGGCGCAGTGGGCCACTTGACTAGACTTGCCCCCAGGCTGTACGCTGCCAGTCCTCCCCTGGTTATTACCATCTCCAGACAGGCATTTATTCTGGTTGGGGTCTCTACTAATTGTGACATAAATTAGCAGGTTAAGAAACTGCTGCTCCTAGCGGAACTAAATATTCCACAATTCCAATCTATATCTGGGTTATTAAAATCTCCCATTATGAAAACCTCACCCAGATTTGCAGCCTTTTAATAAAATCTGCCCCATTAATGCTAATACTTGCCAGCTTGTAGCATAAAACATTACTCCCCATTTTGATTCATCTGTAGACAAACACTTCATGACCACAGGTTGAATTTTAATTTTATGTACCTTTATTGTCTATGCTAACTAGACTTGTGCATTCGTATTCGGGCGAACATGAAAACGAACACGAAGGGTGCCCGAATACTGAACATACGAACATGGCGGCGGCAAAACGTATACGAAAACACACAACACAAAGAATCTTCGCATTCGTCTTCATTTACTAATCTCCCTGGTCCCTTCCCCATCTAGCCTACCTTATCTGTGCATTGCATTGCAGGGGTTAACGGCAGCGGAAATCCGTAGGTTTGTCAGCAGTAGTTAAAGGGCCGCGTGAATGACTCTATTGGTCACCTGCACCAAACCAATTGCGTGATGCTAGAGGAGGCCCCTGCTGGCGACCAATAATGTCTTTCTTATTGCTCCTGGCCATGAATGTGAATTCATGGCAAGTATGCCACCTTTTTATTTTAACACACCAATGATTTTACATATGTTTGCAGTACCTATTAGAGCCCTGCGCGGGACTGCTTTTTGAATCCCGCTCCCGCCCGCTGTTTTGAATCCCGCTCCCGTCCGCTCCCGCAATGTGGGTGTTCCGCTCCCGCCACATTTGTGGCCAATCCCGCCCGCTCCCGCCACATTTGTGGCCAATAGCGCCCGCCTCCTTACCTGATTTCCTGCGCAGTCCCGCAAGGCTGCCCTCGAGTTGTTCCCCCACAGCGTCTCTTTTCTCGCTCTGCCCAGGAACGAGGCGGAGTCACAGGAAGTGACGTCACATCACGTGACTCCGCCTTGTTCATGGGCGGAGCAAGATAGGAGACACTGTAATGGAGCAGCGAGAAGGCATCCTTGCTCCTTCAGTGAATACGAAGCTGGTCAAATAAGAAGCTAACTTCAGCATTGTTGGATCAGAAGTATTAAACCCCAAGGATAAAGTGCACAGAGGATTTTTTTACCAGCTGGGATAAAATTAAACCAACAAGATTATGTTGGATGACAACTTGAAGTTTAGACAGCCTTACGTCTTCAATTACCTTTCTGTGCTTAAAATTTTGTCTTTTATGTTTCCATGGCAATAGCATTTATTTGTACTTGGCGAATGTACAATTTACATTTATTCATTCAGCAACACCTGGGAAATTAAGTCTAACCTCAGCAACTGTTAGCATTAAAAAAGTGTTCTAAGCAGGAAACATAACAATCAACATAACTGTATATTTATTTAAGAAATTACTATAACCTCTTCATTATCAGTGTGGCTTCATATGATGCATCCAGGAATGCAGCAGGGTCACATAACATGATGTAACCGCACTGCGTTCCTGATTCCCCTGGGCGGTAAAAGAGAGGTGACGTGCACAGTGTAAGGTAGGGGGATGCGGAAGCAAGTGTAAATGAGTATGTGTGAATGAGTATGTGTGTGTTGGGGGGCAAAGATGGCACAGGAAGGCTGTTTGGAGGTATTGACAACTGTTTGGGGGCAAAGATGGCACAGACAAGCTGTTTGGGAAAAGGTGTTTTGGCAAGTCATATGCGTCCAGTCTGGGCGCTGGGTAGGTCCTGTGCATACAATCTGGGTTCCAAGACTGGCCTTTGTGGTGTGCGACATGTGATTTATATCTGAAATTTTGATGCATTATTTATTGGATTCACACCTTCAATACTGAGCTTATAGGTGATTTTAAGTTGATCTATACATGCAATTTATTTCCAGCGCCTGAAACAAAGGCTGGCCCTGATCACGACTTGTACGTCTGTTTCGGGTCACTATGTTTTTTAACATTAACATAGTTGGCTGCAACAGGAGCTTTTAATTAACAGAACAGCCACTTCTGTATGAACAGTTGATCTGTCTTGTTTGTATACACTTAGCAGCATATGCAGACTGACGGATTAGCTAATACATTTCAGTTTTAAAACCCAACGTAACAGTAGTACTGAAATGTAGTTGAGCCAGTCAGGGTGACAACTTAGCATGTGTTTCAATTGCATTGTATCAGTGTCTTTCTCCGCAATCCAGATAAAAATGAATGTGTGCTCCTCATAATGCATTGTTGTCAAAGTTGTTTGAAGGCGCTGTCTCAACAGTCGACATACGACATGGATGTCTCGGCAGGTGTCATTTTTATTGGGGCCAATAGAAGCTTTGCATTCACATGCACTAGGCATGCTGCCTCTTCCACTATGGCTAACTGTTTGTAACACTACAAAACTACAACATTGCTTATATTGCCCTGTCTAGTATAAGGATTTGTTATTTGATGAAATTATTGTGGCCATGGCCAACTAGTCATAGGGAGGCAGGTCCAGGTGGTCCATGATTAGGTTTTTCCTGCAAAGCGACAGGGTGTCATATCCTAGTGCTCAAAATTAGCTCATGCTCAGAAGATTTTACAGAGGACCTGTCTGTATAAATCGTCCTATTTCAAGGAAAAACCAAACAAGTATTGCAAACAGGGGACAGAAATTGTGTACCCCAGGAATGTAATCATGTCACACAGCTGCCCATGTAATACAAACTGAGAGCAGCAGGTGTGGAAGACTGAGAAGATATTGGCTAGGAGCTAGGAAAGTCCACGAACGAGGTGCTGTAGCTGAATAGCCCACATGGACTGGAACTTGATGAAGCCCTCTGGCAGCACACACGGGTGTGACTCCTAGGACAGAGCACGGGGCTGGAACACAGCTGGAAACCCTAGGCAGGGCACACAACAGGAACACAGCTGCACACACAATGGCTAACACTATTCATATATATATATATAAATACACACTATGGACACATGCACACTGGATTTGGCACTATGATAAAGTAGACATAAAGTAGACAGTGCGCAGACCTTTTTAACCCCTTAAGGACAATAGGGGTTTTTACTTGTAGTATATTGCGGGACAATGGCTCTTTTAACGTTTTTCAGTGTTATTGTTTAGCTGTGATTTTCTTCTTTCTCATTTCGTGCTCCCACACATATTATATATTGTTTTTTCCAGGACAAACAGGGCTTTCTTTAGATACCATTCATTTTATCATATCATCTAATTTACTATAAAAAAAAATGATAAAATATGGGGTTTTTTTGTTAAAAAATTACTTTTTCTCACTTTTTAAACAGAAAACTTTTACTCATCTGCAAAAAGTAATGAAAAAACCTGCTAAATAGATTCTACTATTTGTCCTGAGTTTAGAAATACCCAATGTTTTTATGTTTTTTTGCTTTTTTCTTCACGTTATTGGGCAATAAGTACAGGTAGCGTTTTGCTATTTCAAAACCTTTATTTTCAAATCTGGTAATTCTTCCCCCCCATGTGCCATTTCAGGTATCTTTGAAGCCAGCCAATGCAATTTACCTCATCAAGTCATATATTTTTAAAAACTAGACACCCCAAGGTATCTGAAATGCTGGTATTTTAACCCTTTCCATGCACTAATTTTACCACCACCCTTTGTAAACTTTATGGTAGTAAATTTTTTTTTGTATTTTTTTCACACATGTTGTACTTCAGGTATAAATTTATCGCTCCTGGTATATGTCCGTGTCAAACAACACCCCAATATGTGTTCAGTAACATCTCCTGAGCGCAGTGATAGCCCACATGCATGGGTTTGTTGGGTTATTTGGGAGGTAAAATGCCGCCTTTGTGAGGTGTGTATTTTTTTG